>NW_012130072.1:324236-371874 GCF_000143395.1 Atta cephalotes
TCTCTCTCTCTCTCTCTCTCTCTCTCTTCTCTCTCTCTCTCTCTCTCTCTCTCTCTCTCTCTCGCCGCCCTCGTTCACGGCACTCCGGGATCGTTCACGGCGCACCAGCGCCGGCACTTCGGAAATTGATTATCGCTCGACGTGTAATGATCCATTACGCAGACTTGAAGTGCGGCCGAACGGATGTAACGGCGGAGCAAACTGACAATCACTGTCCGGGATGGTTGTGAATTATGAACCGATAATCCACGGTTGCCGACGACGCCCCAGCAATGGGATTTACGCGTTTTATATCGTTTAGTCCGCGAGTTCTTGTGCTAGCACAATGTCGAATCGTATCTGGAGCGAGTTCTATTCGAGACGCCCACATGATCATCGAAAAGAGGTAATTTACCTGTAAATTCTACTTAAGTCGAAGATGCTTATTTACGTTACAGCCTATATCGCAATCTTTTATTCTTTTATAATGGCCTATCCATTTTTATTTTTAACTTACTTGAATATATATGAGTGTACAAAACAAATATTTGGAGAGATTTAGGGAGATTAAGGTTTATCATCGAAAGAATATTTAAAGAGTAACCTTTCTCGAAAGCAAAAATGAAATTATCTAGACGGACGATAATTTCTCAAGTGTTTTATAAATAATGTATGATTAAAAAAATGAATAAATGTATGTTTTTGAAGAAACCTACTTTGTGAATTTTCTAAGGTTTAAATTTGATTCATGTAATATTATATTCATATCCCATTCGCGCGTATATTTGAACATGGTGACTGTTTAATTTTCATCGCAATCAAATAAAATTGTATATGATCTACACAGCACTATTTACAATTCGAACTTATATTTAAATCATTTTAAATATGATTTTACAGTAGCGAAATTCCGTAACTCGTTATACGCTCATATTGACAGCACAGATAAATGAATATTTTACACAGTTAAATGAACACATAATGACTGCATAATAAATTACAGAATATAGACTCAGTACAGATCATTTCAACAGTAACATTGTAAACATGAAAGCAAGCTTCTATGCTATATGGATAGAATACTATATGAATAGTATATAGAATACTATTATTTCATTAACTAGATGAAATCTTAAATACGAACTTAAATACGATCTTAAATACGATACTCATAGATAATTTCGACAATATCACAGTAACATTACAACGTTCCAGCAAACGTTGCAGCAATGTTGTTGCAAACTTCTGAGCTGTATGGATAAAATATTTGCATGATTATTTGTTTATAGATGAAATCTTAAAATCACACCTACCAGGGACCAAACTTAAGATGATCTTAAATATAAAGTCATACTATAAGTATCACCTATAAATAAGAAAATTTTAGTGCATTTTACACGAATATTATACGATAATTTATATTATACGATGAATTATCAAAATGCAAGTTCCAATTTGTAAAGTTCGAAGATAACAGCTCATTGCGAGGCTCTCCGTTAGAGGGTAGCAGCTGGTGGATGCACTCGTCGGCAGCCGCTAAATACAAAGGGTCAAACGCGCCAATCGGAAGGCAGCTACGATATTCGAGGAAGGTGGGGTGCGCGTTTGCATCCGCGCGGGTGACACAGGCGACGACTTTGGGAAAGCAAACTGTGTGAGAAACTACATCGGGCTGACGCATGCTGCACCGTCGATAATGGACCATATATCGGTACCGGCAATTTCGAGAGTGAGAATAACGAGAAAGAAACGAGGGCCGTCCTCTTCCTTTTTTCTACCCTCCCTGTCATTGTTGGAAAAAAAAGGAATTGCGAGCAGAAAAAATGAGAGCGATTTCGACTAACGGGCACGGGAAGCACCCTGGAAAGATAAAGGGAGAGCAGGATAGACGATCGATTATCGCCAAAGGAATCCGGGAGTCCGAGACCCTTTATTTTGGTAGAGTCCAATGATGCCGGTAAGGCCCCGTCACGCTGGCCTGTTTTTCCACTTCCGTCGTTTTTTTTTTTGTACAGTTTGAGAGTTGTGACGCCGACAGAGTCTGTCGCAAATTAGCGACGTTTAAAAGGATGGAGTCGACTCGCTCCCAATTCATACTGACTTTTCGTCTTCCCATCTTCCAAGCCATGACGCACCTCGGCGCAGTCCAGCGCGATTTGGCGCGCGATGTCCCGAGTTTAAACTATACTACTAACTAATAGCATAGCCGGGGAGCGAGTCCCGACAATGTGGGCACACACCGCGCGCCTTGGGTAGACAGTTTACCTAATCGTCGGGGTCTGAAAAAAGAGCGGTCGCCGTTCCGCCCTAACCACAGGCCCTGGGCCCGCGGCAGGTCAGCTCCTACGCGTTTCTTCCTGAATGTTATCCGTACCGGTTCCTTCGGCCGGCAGCGGAGTTCTTAATTTTCCGAAAATTTATCGCTCGACTTTTAATCGACCCTCTGACACGACGGCCGCGAAAGAAGAACTGTATTACTTACATAAGTTGAAATTACATAGAAAACAAAGTGTCCGCAAAGTACAGATAATAGTGTATATAAGTGCATATAAATCATATATATTGTATGTGATTATATGTTAATTATATATTTTTTTCATTATATATATAAAATCGTATATGTATATGAATATATATTTGATTTCCTATATTACTAAGATTTGCGGAATTTACACATACACTATGCATTCATCCACTTTGACAATAAGTCTCAGATAATGCATATTCTTATAACATTAAACATATTTTGTGCGTTAGAGATACAATGACATGCTATTTTTAAGATATTAAATGTATCACTATTTACAGAATTAAAAATAAAAGAATTATATATCATACAGTATATAAGTAAAATTTGGTACAATATATTCGTTGATAAATGATTGTGTTGAGCAAAGGTAGAAGAATGTAAGCCGCAAAGCATCAAGATTCCACGAAGATTTCTGCAAGAATGTTAATTACTTAAATATACATATACATAAGCTCGATAAATATATGTTAGGTATTAAATTCGTAATTTCTCTATCGCAACTTGTCTTTAATACCTTCCGATTTCTCACGACATTCGCCTAACTTTCGACTAATCTGCGGAACCAATATTTCGCTCCTCATTCTTTCTCGCTGGTAATTACTTCACGGTTCATTCTCATCATTATCTAAAGGTGACCAAAATTAGTGTTCAGAAGCCTGAAAGAAGACTCACGGTGCCCCGCTTGTCTGTGGCTTGTGCGTAGCGGTCGCAACTCCTGGAATTCTGGACGAACCCCGTGGTCTCTGTGGGACCCACGAGGTCGCCGAGGCCCTGTGACCCTTAGATAAGGCTCACGCCCTAATAAGAGGGTACACACGGAGCACCGTGAGGGGACCGTGGCAGCTTCTCTTCCTTCTCCCCATCCTCTTTTTGCCCTGCAATCGTAGCTCGAGGCCTCGCCCGACTGAGCGATCTAATCCACCGGGTAATCTGTGGTTAACGTTTTAGAGCTCCAAAGGTGGACCTGAAAAGAGGGGGAGGGAGGAGAAATTTCATGACATTCCATGGCGCTAACTCCCACAATTGTGAAGTCGCTTGCGAACTCGCTACTTCGAATTCATCTCGAGCTTTCGCTCCTTTCACACGCCATGTCCGTCTTTTACTTCGTCCATTCTATTTACAGAATAGAATATACTATATAATATCTATATATTAGGTGTAGTAAAAAGAAATCCATTATTTTTCCATTCAATTTCATGTAAAAATAATGGATTTCTTTTTACTACATCTAATATAATCCATATAATATACCTATGAAAAAATCTATAAAATATTCACACGATATATACGCACAAATCATAGCATATAATGACTTTCTCTACTGCTATAGAATATTTCATAATATTATATTAAATAATATAAAGATGGTAATATGTACTCGTAATATAAAAGAAAATGTAAAAGAAAAGTCTACTATAAAATGTAAGATTATTATTCAGAACACAATTAGGTTATCGTGATACAAAGCATCATTCGTAAAGATATTTTGATATTTCTCGGATGAAATTGAAACAAAAGTTTTTTTAAAAAGAATAAAGTTGCAGAGATCAATATCTGAACAGAGCAACACCGTTCTGTTTTTATTAGGCAAAATGAAAAAGGATTCACGATACCATAAAATAGCATCGGGGATCTGTGCGAAATAGTATCCTCGATTTAGGAAAACGATTAGCCTCTCTTCCGTGGGACAAGTCGCTATGCTCTGGGCAGAGAATACCAGGAACCGTAACATTGTGATTATTGTAATTAAATCGTCCCCCCAGGGGAACAGTAAAGGGTACAGCCGGACGGTCCTCCATTCGTCTTCCTTCTCTCACGAAACTCATTTTCACTCCATCTCTTTTCAATTCCATCTTTCCTATTTTACGTTCCTTTGGCTATCTATTATACTTTTGAAATGTATCATTTCTTTATATCTTCAAACAACCTTATCGATGATAACGAGAGTGCGCAATTTTGTTCACATTTCATGCCGACATGATTAGATTTTCGAATCCTAAAATTATACAGAGATAGACAATTAGTGCGGTTATTGAAATTTCGAAGCGCATATACATTTGATAATTTTGTTGCAAAATTGAAACAAACATCATCTTACATCATTTAACATCATCAGCATCATTTAACAGAGAGAAAAAAGATAAGAAAATTTAAAACTCTCTTTATATATAATTATATAAAAAAAATAGATAAATATTGTTATCATAAGCAGTGATGAAAAAAATTATAAATTCAAAAATTTCTAAAAGTTAATAAATAATAATAGACTTTTTGTTTATAATCAATATAAATGATAGATAGATTCAACAAAGGTGATCGCTATCGTGTTTTATTATTGCATCGGATTTGTCAATATTGAACCCACTAATTTAATTTAAAATTACGTGAAAAAGGCGGGTTATCGACACGTCTATAAGCAGAAAACGAACAAACAAATGTGACGACAAGGTTCGAAATTAGTTCGATGATGAAGGAGCAAAGGGAGACGCAACGTCTTGTTTGCACGGCGTTTCATCACGCTTTATTGTCCGTGGAAGGTGCGGGAATTAATTAAAGTTAAACAGTACTAACTGACCGGCAAGCGCGTTAACTGCCGGCTATTGTCGGGAAAGTCGGGAATGATGGTTAGCCTTGTTCTCGTAGATCCATATAACGACTTGCGTCGAAAAGGGATCGCTGAGGGAACTACTTTTTGTTTACTCTCGCGAGATTAAATTAAACCTGGATACGTCGAACACATTCTTTATCTCTTTCTTTCTCTCTCTTTCTGAACGAGTCATACGCAATTACTCTACAGGTCTTTAATTAAGAGCGATGTGCGAATTACATACTGCAAAAAGTATGTAAAATTACATAAGATAAAATTTGTACAATTTATAATGGAAACATACATTCTCTTCATCAAGTGTCGTATAATTAAAAAAGTAAAATTATATAAACAAATCTAGAAATTACACTAGATTAGATTAAAGTTTCAAAATAAAAAGGTTTTTTTAAACTATGGGATCGTCGCTAATGTTAACGAGCCATTTCGTTTGGAATAATTTTTATTTTCAATGAATAACAACAACATTTAAATATACATTACGATCGACTAGCGTGAGGTATTCCCTTGTTCCTCTCATTCTATTTGGTATGATCGTACAATAACAGATAACCGCGCTGAGTCCGATAATATTCCAAGTCGCTTTAAATGCGCTTTTATACATTCAGCGCGCCGATAAGGGCACAAGCGACTTCATCGGACCGAAGAACGACGAAACTACACGACAGAAGAAGACAGTTTACACCTACAGACTATCTACACGAATATAAATATTTACAACGATCTTAAGTTAGTGGTAACTCAACGTGCGAGTCGAAACTGGGAAACACGCGCGTTAAGTGAAATTCAGAAAGAAAGAATCTAAACATACAGGGTGTATTAAGTATCTTAATTCTTATAATTATAAATTTATTAATAAATTTAATTCGATATTTTAGCTAGAAATTTAATTGAACATTAAATATTATTGATCTCATGTTTTTAACTTTCGATAACAGTAGCATAACTATTAGTTATAATTTTTTATTCAACAATATGACTGTTACATACAATTCATGTGTTATGTACGATTATATTATTGAATAGGAATTAATCGAGTTACATTATTGTTTGCTGAGAAATGTTTTAATTTTGAAACGCTGTTAAAATTTTTTAATATAATTAGTTGAATATCAATATCTATAAAAAATTTTTATAAAAAATTAATTATTCGATATTGAGACTACTTATCTTTCAAAGTTTCCTAATTAAATACGTCGAGAGAAAACTGACCTCGAAAACTGACCTTATATATAAATTGTTCGATATCGATCGAACAATTTATATATAAGAAAAATTGTGAAAATTTTGTATACACCCTGTACGTAAAAGACATGGGTGGTCTACAGATACTATATATATCTTTTCCTAGATTAAAAGAAAAAGAAATCTGTGGGACCGTTCGCGGGTCGCCAGTGGCATCGAAGGGAAAGGTGGCGGCTAATCGGGCTAACTGGCCAGGAAATGTTCTCCTACTCCCTCCTCCTACTCTTATCTGATCTAAATTTCTAATTTTACGGGAAACGGAGATATCTAACGACTGGAGAGACTCGATTAACACCGTCGATATACACGACAGGCACGGTAACATCGCATCCTCTCGACACAGATCGTTGTCTCATCGTTGTCTCGTCGAGGAACAATTAATTATCTCGACACCTCGTGACCGAATCGAGAGTGCATTTTAGGAATTGGATACCGTATGCTTTTTAAATCCGATAAAATCTTTTAAGAACGGACACTCTAATCGTGCGGCACAATTGCAATTTACGCGCTATTAAATCTCTCACTCGTGTTCTCTGTTTCTAATGTCACGATGTGACATTATCATGCATCCAATAGTTATATGTATATAACACGAATTATTTATGGAATTTTGTAAAATAGATACGTAAATTACATAAATATCGATTTATAAACACATTATGTTTATCCCCAAACGACCTCATTCTCATCCACTCACTTTATGGCTCTTAATCAAGATTTCGTGCGACGCTTAGCAAGTCGTTGAAGACCTCAGATTTTTTTCTGATACACGACGAGAATAAATTATGTTGACAAACATCGGAGATCGGGAGTATTCCTGGACTGACAATGATCGTATATGATAAGATGATACAATTTCGAACATGATGTAATTCTAAACAAATTAAGAATTTAATTTTTTGAAGTTCAAGTTTGATTTTTTGTACTATTGTTTGTACCATTATTTCAGTACCCTTCACACAATGAAAGGGTTTATCAAACTTTGAATCTTGAAAATTGGATTGGAATTCAAATTTTATTTTATTTCGAATTATATCATGTTTCAAATTGTACCATTTTAATCTACGCGAATTCTGAATGATACCGATATCTAATGGAAATGGGTATACCACCGTTGTAAATTAAAGAGTAAAAAAAAAATTGTAATTACGCGATAAAAGTTTGACTCGACGTGCAGCGAATACTGTTTTTTTGTGTGAACTGGAAGTATACAGCATCTAATAATATATAACATATTTCTATAAATAGACATATACAGGCTGTCCCATTTGTCACAAACATTACAAACATTTGTTATTTTATGATAAAAATCTCATCATAATGCAATTTTTTGTCGATATTTTATCGCGCTTTCATAAAGGATTTAAGATATTCGTGGGACATTGCTCATGTAAACGCATACACAATTCTTATAAAAAATCAAAAGATTCGCTGAATATTCACAGGAATTATTCCTAAACGTAATAGCGTAAATATTTGATATAAATATATAAGATATATATAATCAATTATGTATCTATAATATAAATATTATTAACTATACATTTAAAATATAATATAAATATGATCATATTAATAATATTAATCATACGTTTCTACGATATAATATAAACATTTTTCAAATCATATTTACAAAGGGAAGAATATACATGAAAATCTGCGTGCATATAATAAAATAAAATATTTCTTCTGTACACGAAAGAAACCGATTTTGCTGAAGTATTTAAAAATTTAGCTAAATATAGATCTGAAAATAATTTTGTTGGACCATTAAAATTAAATAGGACGCTCAAAATGGTTGCTAGAATGTCAAATTTCTTACAATATTGCTCATTATAATTGAACGTCCTATAATTATTTTAATAGTCCAACAAAATTATTTTCATATCAATAGTTAGTTTATTTTTAGATACTTTAACAAACCTGTTTTCTCCGTGCATGTGTTAAGATAGAAAATTTATATTAATACATATTAACAACGATTCTCTTGAAATAATCTTGTTTATGTAATTTATTCTGTAGGAAAATATGACAGACAGTGAGATGTGAGAGAAAGATAATTTTCGAAAAATTTTAACTTCCTGACTAGACATAATAGATTTTTAAGCGCAAATACAAATTATATCAAATTAATATCTTTTCATTGTACTTGATAGCAGTCTATCGTCTCTAACGTCTCTATTTAAAATACCATTGGGCTATTGCATAAAACCTCAAGCCTATCCTTGCTAGTTTTATATCATTACTAACGTCAATAGTAGCTATTTCATTGTAATTTGCGTTCGTTTAAAGTTCAAAGTTGTAATTTTACTCTTTATAAATACAGTGTCATATTGCTATTGCGTCTCTTTCATTTTGAATTAATTTCAGAGTCTTTAGAATGCTGATCTAGCATACAAATGAGATTTATGTATGTATCTCGAATTTACTAGAGGAAAGAAAAAAGAAAGAATGCGCGTGAAAAAATAAACTATAACTAATAGAAATCTAAGGAATCAAAAATAATATAAAATAGTTATTCAATTGTTATGTTTCCAGAACTAACAATAAGCAAAAAGATCCATAAACTTCAATTGAAATTAATTAAAATTTAATCGATCTTTTGCTTTCTTGTAATATTGAAATATAAATTAGCGATTGTTTCGTGTAATTATATATATGAATATATAAAACAATAGACTGATTTAGTTGTAACCTTCGAAGCAGTTTTGATGCCTTCTTCCCCATACTGTTCACGTTTAACATGCACCTAAAAAAGACCTGATATTCTGCCTCAGGAATAATCATAGTAAATGTTATAATAATAATTATATTTTATTTAATAATTATATTTTATTTAAAATTTATAGAATAATTACAAATATATGATTTTATAAATTTTAAGTAAAATATAATTATTACAAATTTTCATAAAAATGTATATATTTAATAATAACAAAATTTAATTTTTTAATTTATTAATATTTATTTAAAAGGAAAATTTCAACCTGTCATAACTTGACATTTGAAAGTTACGATCATAGATTTGTTTGCGTTGCTTGCACTTTTTGCTTTCAATATTTTCGCTTTCCTTCTTTTCAATATACTTACATTTATCTCATTCTACAGACATTGGGGCTTTCAAACAATGCAAACAAATCTCATATTTATTATACGTTTTTGAGGCAGAATGTCGCATATCTTAGTAACATCTCGTTAAAAATGCGAGTGGTATGGGGGGGAGAGGAGAGGCGGGGAGCATCAATAGAAAATACAGCTAAGTTGCAACTAAATTTGGCCATTGAATCAGTGGCATTCATATTAAAAATTAAAAATTATTATCGGCAATTTTTCTCGGCACTTTTGAAGCCAATCCAGTTGGTGCTAGAGCGCACAAATGAAAATATATAACTAAAGTATATAATAATGTGTGTAATATTAATAATAATAATATGGGATAACTTACTCCGTAGACCTTATAATGCGTAGAAAACGAGAAAATATAATACAAAGCGAAAACAAGAAAATATAATACAAACGCAAAAATGAAATTTTCTGCACGCAGATTAAAATTAAAAGGAATTATAGTTTCTAACGTCTCATAATATCCTCTATAGTGAAGCCGAGCTTGTGCGTGCTCTTCGGCATTGGTAGGAGACCGCTCACCCGCTCTGCTATTTGTCTAACCTCTGATGACATGATCCTCGAGTCCGATGCTACCGAAGTCTCGATCCTGAGGTCCTGCGGAACATCCGCATGCGTAAGAAGATGTGTCTTCAGGTTGCTCCTCTGATTGAAGCTCCGACCGCATACCGTGCACTTGTGTGGTGACTCCTCCATATGCATGACTTTATGAACTGCCAGAGTCCTACTTTGGCAAAACCCTTTGCCGCACTCGTTGCATTTGAACGGTTTCTCCTTGCTGTGTATATATCTAAAATGTAAAAAAATTCGTCAGCCTTGATTGCCGAGCTAGCAATCTCTTTTTTTATTATCTAGTTTTCCATTAATGAATTTATACATCCATATCCTGCAGAAACTAACAATAACAATACATCAACAATATAATATCCAATAATGTGACTGTTATACAATTGTATTATATTATATTATTGAAGAGAAAATTATAATATTAATGTAATGTTATTGTTAGTTTGTATTCTGCGGGACATAGTCTGATAAAAAATAATTTTATGAATATCACAATAATTTTTTCTATTTTGTAAATTGATTTCTTTCATGTTTGATAATTTTTACTTTATTTTCGATAAAACTTAACTTTTTTTCTCCTTCTAACCGATGTATAATTGTATTTAGCTTTCATCATCAACAATAAGTTGATGATAGAAATAAATTGATATTTCTTGTTTTTACAGGAATGCGGATGATAGCAAGCATTGATAACGATAACTTATATGGCTGATATCGATATTTTTAATCCTTACAAGCGGAATAAAAATAAAATTGTTTATGTAAAAAAATTGTTTTTAAATTTTTTACGAAAATTTTACATACAATTAATTGCAAAATCACCGAAATTATAGTAATTTTTATTAATGAAAGTTTATATACTATGGTGATATACAATGATGAGTTACTATGATAAATTACTACGACGATTTTGTAAGCATCAATTGTTGCTCACAATAAATGACGTGTGTTGTTCTCTTGACTTTGTTTTGCATTCCTGCGTAATCATACTGAGAACATCCATATATATGTATGGTCAGAAATTTAAGAAGCATTTGAAGAGTTTTGTTCAAAATAGATTTTCCTAACAATATATTTAATACTAAAATGTAATATTATAATATCTATATACATGTGATGTTTTTATAAAAAATATTCCGATACTACATGATATGATGACAATAATACTATTAATCGATAAATGAGCCGCGGGCGATGAGAATACTCGTTTTATAAAAAATTATTCGGTCTACTGTAACAGCTAGATGGTGAAATGAATAAACTAAAAATTATACCAGTCTAAATAAACGAATTAATAAAGTTTTACGCTGACATTACAGGGATAACGATTACGATAAAAAAAATATTTCCAGATTATTTTCCAGAGAAGTTTTGCAATACCGTATATAAAAATATAATGTGATAAACACTAAAGTTACGTTATTTAGTGGAAAGTTGAAACTGCACAGTTTGTCTTTTCACTAAATAATGTGACTTTAACGTTTACCGTATCTGGATACATAATATTACAAAAACTATCTATTAACTAACAATATCAATGTAAATGGAAACGGAAATCTTCCTTAGAAAAATTTTATAAAAGTATTAAATAGTTTATTTAAAAGGAATTAACTCCTCAAAATTTATTTTCTACAAGAATTTTCATATCTATATTCTAAAAAATATAGAATTAAATTAAATATATAGCAATCATCAATGTTTATTGATTCAATCACCAATATTTTTTCATCAATAAGGCTAATTCTACAATGTATTTTTTGTTTTCTATTTTTTGCTGTTTGTCTCTTGTTGATTAAAAAGGCAAGAGACAAACAGAGACAAATAGCAAGAAACAGGAAACAAAGAGCATATTGTTGAATTAGCCAAAAATATCATAAAATTCGTTTTGTATAGTGCTTCATCTAACATCATGTAAACTGGTATCGAGATACTACCGTGTCTCCTAGTACTTTTTGAAGGTCGCAAAAAAGATCGTAAAAACTTTTCACAAACAATATATTTAACACGTCAAGGATAATATGTACAAAAAATTAAAGAATAGATGTTTCAGATGTATATAGAATAGACGAACAGCAAATTACCGGAAACATTCAAAGAAAAAACTTTTAAGTTTAATTCTTCATGGATGTTCTCAAAGAACTTTGAAAATTCTCTTTTGAACAATAAACGACATTTATTTCTTCAGTGTATCCATTAATTGCATTATTAATACATTAATACATTATTGTGGCAAGTTCATTAACTTTGCGTTATTTTAACTTGACGTATTCTTATTTAAAAATTTTGTACTTATATACTTCGATATAATTTTACTTACTTTTAATTCAATTAGTTATGGAAAAATCAGTTAAATTAAGATTCAAATTTATCCAAGTTCACTGTTGCAGCATTATTATCACAAAATTTAATAAGTTATCAATTATATTACCATTAACATATTAAAATCACGCCGTTTTTTTTTTTGTTATTATCTTCCTTTTATTAAATTATTCTGCAACTTTTATTTCGTATCATAAACGATATAACACTTTGTGCCATGTAAACATATAACGTATTTTATCATTATCGAAATAGAAGCATCTATTTTAAAAGTGAATACTTACCGATGATCCCTCAAATGATCCTGCCTGCGAAAAGCCTTCCCACATATGTCGCACGAGTATGGTCGCTCGTCGGTGTGCGTCCTTTCGTGAATTAGCAGGTTGTAGCTCTTCGTGAACTGTCGATTGCAGAACTTGCATATGAATTGTTTTTTAGGCCTTTGACCCGTTGATCTTCGAGCGAGAAACGACGGAGGCTGCGGTGGCGGCGGTACCGGAAACATGGTGCCTGGATGACTCTGATAGTATAGATAAGGGCGTTGGGGGCAACAACCCCTAAACGTTAATAGGGCTGCGTCTTTCAACCAGTTACTGATAAGAGTGGTCTGATAGTTGCTAGCACTGTGCGTTGGCTGAAGATGTTGCGGATGGTGCTGCTGGATATATCTGCCGTTGAGAAAGTTTGATTTGGCCCATTTCGAGGTTGAAAAAACTACATGTTGTTGTTGCTGCTGATGTTGCTGTGGATGTTGCTGTTGATGCTGATGCATCGATCTGTCGATCGTCGGCGGTGTTTGCGGTGGCGTTAGCGGCTCTGTTTTCGTCTCCATCTGTGTCCTCCCCGCACCCCCGAGCATCAAAAGGCAAAATAAAACTGGACTGACGCGAAAATTAAATGACCTTCACTTTAAGAATGATCGATCGTGGGCGATCGACGCCTCGCTCGCGAGACCCACATTCGTTTCGAATTGGGAACGAAAGCGTGCAGTGACGAAAGCGAGCGCAGTCGAGGAACCAGCGAAAGAGAGAGAAAAGGACTTCGGAAAAAAAAAGGAATAAGAAGATATTTACTCGAGAGTCGGCGCGATACTAAGCGGCTGAATGCCATAGTCGAGCCCAGAGGATCGCCGTTTACCTGGCGCCAACGACGACGACACGGTGGCTCCTCCTACCGTGTCTCGTACGCTGGATACGCCGGTTGGCGGCCCGACTTCCACAGGGGCGGAGCTTCCGGGTTGGGGTGACCCCGCGGGGCGTCGCGACGCTACCCATCCGTGGACAGCCGTGTTCTCCCGCCGCCGTCGTCGCCACGCGTCCACAAGACGCCGGAGGGGGTGGATGGAGCTGCCGTAGAAGGGAGAGGGAGAATATGATGTTCCGACGACGTAAGTTGAAAATGTTACGCTGATGAAAGATGGAATGCGCGCGTGCAAGCGTGTATGTCACGCATACGTACACACTTTATACATACATACTGTATATGTTGGTCGGTGATAAAATTTACACGTAATCTCGTGTAAATTAACGTAAGTTCATCAGATTCGGATGCCACAGACTGGCATCCGAAAATGATGAACAATTTTGATTAAGTCGAGAAGAAACACATCGGCCAATGTATCTTTATCTCCTCGATTTAATAATAAATCTTTTATGATCTCTATATCTAAAAAAAAGTATAACGAAGCATAAAAAAGAAAAGTTTGCTGTTTAATGAATATTTATGTGTTCAAAAATTTAAATAAAATTCTCTTTGTTGAAGTACCGAAAAAACAGGCGATTTATAGAGAAATATTAAGGACTCTTTCTATTCTCTTATCGAGATGTGCTAGTACAAGAAGCTTTTCTCAGTTTTTCTCGACTACGATAAAATTACATGAAAAAAGATACATTATTTCAATGGATAAATGACAATTTTTCATATGCGAAAGTAAATCCCCGCGCGTAACGTATGTAACCGACACGTACATATACGTGAAAATGGGGACAATTCTGTTACTACAAACTCCATTGCAGTCAACGGACGAGCATGTTTCCAGCATGATGCATCGGGTAATCGACTCATGCAAGTTTTCATGCGAGCCAACCACAGAGTCGACGGGCGCGAACCACCCCTACCGTAGGGATTACATATCACGAACCATTAGTATATAAACAACATGGCGCCACTAGCATGTTTTGTAAAACGATATGAATTATCATTGTGTTCTATTCGAATAGATTTATATTTTACTTTTATAATATTTCTAAAAAGACCTGATAAAAATTATGGAAAAAATAAAATACATGAAAACATTCTTTCATTATTTAAAGTAATTATATATTTAAGTAGTTATATATTTAAAATTATTAATTATATAAAATAGTATAAATAATTAATAGAGAAAATAAATTTTTTGGGGGAAAATTTTTATATTGATTATTTACTTTATTTCTATAAAAATTTAGTAGTAGTTATATATTTATTTGACAACACAAGAATTTCTTATTAATTATATAATTTTCTATATAGAAATTTTCTATATAGAATATACGTTTTGTAATTATGTAAAAAAATTTTAAATTTTTTTTATTTTTCAGATTTTCGAAAGACAACGACAATAGATTAATCATTTTTAATAATGTGTAAAATCATTGTTTTGTCGCGTACGTATAGTGTAGTTACTAATTGGAACAGGCACTTTTACTCTTAACGTAATCCATAATCCATCTTCCTCGTTCTCATCCAATATTCTTTTTCGATGTATGGTCCAGTAATCTCATTATACGTTAACGATGCAGCACAGCATGATATTTGGGTTATCGATGCTACCGATACATTCGCTATGAATTTACATCAATGTCAAGGAAGATGAATCTTTATGTTAAACTGTATAATGAGTAACAAACTGATGAAACCTGTTTGGAAAACGATTGATTTTAATGATATTTATCAAGTAGTTATTATCATACACATCTTAAGTCAAAAATCGTTAATACATTGGAATTTCAAAAATTCTTATTAAGATAACGACGCACACGATGTCTGTCTTTCAATTTTTTATCATTTAAATCGTTGTTTTTATATATTAAACGTTTAATATTCAATGCAAGATAATCTTTATATTAGATAAATAAAATTCAAAAGAAGAAAGAGAGAGAGAGAGAGAGAGAGACAGAGAGAGAGAAAGAAGTGATACTTAAAGCTAAAGCTAGTATTCATAATCAGTTTTTATATTCAAGAGCGTCTTAAGTTCGACCTTGAGGTGTCACGAGCAATCAAAAGGCCATATTAGCGTCTTAAGACATTATTTTCAGACGGTCTTAAAATAAGAACCAACTATGAATACCGGCCTAAATGTGAAAAATGTATCTAATTTTAAAAGCTTAATTTTTAAAAGAATTTATTCAATAAAAATATTTTGGATAATTTTAAAATAATGAATAATTAATTTAAAAATACGTTGAAAATTAATATATAAAGGATAAAATCTGGATTGCTGAAGATGACTCAAAATAGGGGCACCGAGGCTCGTCACTCAATGCAATTGACTCGTGATCTGTAGATTCGGTTTTGATCTCATCTGCACCCCATACGCGATTTTTCACATTTGCCGTTCGAATTCGGCATTAAACTGTAAGTTCCCTCGAGTGTTGACAAATTCTAAGAAATAAGAATGCAAATTACTATCAAATGCAAAAACAAAGCGAATCTCTGTTTCCCGAAGAGGCTAAAGAACTAAAAATTGATCCGCATGGTACTATGACTTCTCAAATGGGATCGGAAAACCAAATTCGGGGAATATACTAAGGCTCAAAATAGAGCTCAAAACGTTCAATTAACTGTTGGACAACATAATATCACAATAAAAATGTTTAATTAAAGTTTTTATATAATTTTGTTGCGCATGATTAATCGCGCTCTATTCTCATTAGCCTTGTTTGATTCTTCTTTAATTGTTTTAAAATATTGTTTCGGTAAAATGAACACAAAGAAAGTCGATAACTAATGCGCGGCAAAATACCATGAATAGTATCATTATCGATAACAATATGATATGTAAAGATTTATCTTATCTATTTATGGATTTATAACAGCACAGACAGTATGACACCGACGTAAAGGCATATTAACATTCGCGAGTTGAGAAGGAAGCTTTTATCGATCGCGCGAAATTAGGCGAGTTATTTACAAAGATATTTCGGATTCGCCGCTTCTACCATTTACAAATCATTTAAATAACTTAATGTTCGATTTTTCTCTAGTAATACTATCGATTATACTATAATTATTTGATGTATATAATCTTTAATTTTTATAAAAAATTAATAAATTCGTTCTCCACTCACTCTTTAATAAGTAAATACAAAATTCATGAAAAATAAAAACAAATACAATCTCATAAACACCTCATTAAACACCTCTAAACAATAATTTTTTATCCGTAGATAGAAGATTTGCATATAAACTTTTTTATTTTTAATTTTTCATTACTCGCAAAGAATATTCAGGACACTTCTGCCTTATAAATTTGCTAAATATATAAATGCTTTTTATACATTGTATATATACTATTTAGCGCAAAATTATGTATATTATTATCTTTATTATAAAATTCATAATAAAAAAAATTTGCATTTATTTTATCAAAAGGACAAAAAGAATGTATAGAAAATATTATAAATCTTTATTTCATTGTATATCATCAAATGAAATATTGAAAATTTTTATAATGTTAGGGTATCAGAAACACACAGGTAATTACGTTTAAAAAAAAACCACACGCGTATAGGATATTTTTCTGAAACTTTGCAAACTTCGAACGCGAGTACAGTGTTCTGCTCGTTTTTCCTGTAAATTCTTCCGACGTGCATAAAAAAAGCGCATGGGAAACTGACGGTATTTCACTGATCGCTTTTCGCCTGGAAAGTAATCTTGCACAAGGGAGGTATGCCTGTAATCGTTATCGTTTCTCGATCACGCTGCAGAAATAGGATGAAGGGTTGGGGGAGAAAGGAGGAGTGAAAGGGAGAGAGAAAGAGAGAAAGAGAGAGAGAATAGAGGGAGAGACGACTCTTCGAAACCTGTCTCGTATAATTCCACAAAATGTTTAGCATACAAAGACAAATATAATGGTCGCCGAGATGAGGTTGCGACGAGATCACGGGCCCCGGGCGGGGATGGTTAATTCAGTTTCAAGCTCCATCAGGCAGGCAAATCCCCTCGCTGCCCGTCCACCCCCTTCGCACGCTCTCGTCACCCCTGAAGCGTCTTTGTACGTCGCCGTCATCCATCTATCTCTCTCGTTTCCTCTCTTCCCTCTCTCTCTGTCTCACACACACACGCACGCACGCGCGCGCATGCACACACACACACACACACACACACACACACACATCTCGTTTGCGCTTTGCCACTCCTTGCAAAACTACACAGATACTGGAACTACCAAATTGAACATATACTTGCTAGAACTTGCACTGCACCCTCTCTGCTTCTCTCTCTAACATCGGATTAAGGTTCCTTTGAAACGGCAGTATTTATACGTCCTGAGATTTTTTTACCATGTATTTTTTTTAATAAAAAGAAACGTTAACAAATTTAAAACCATTTTTATTCTTCTAAAAGATACTCAGTTTAATATTGCACGTTGCGAGTATGCGTGGGAGGTAGCAGAATACAAAACCGTGTAAAAACGTGCGTGTAAAAACGTATGTTTAAAATATATTTAACAGATCTGTAATTTATTTTAAATAAAAGAAAAATCTCAGAATCAAAATATTCACTTACATGCATTGATAGGTAAAATATGTCTTCAGAAAAGCGACTAGTAATTAGTTATAAGTAACAAGTATTTCCCAAAGAACACAAATTCGTAATGTTTACATTGATATTTTACATGACTACATAGACAAAAATTCATTGATGTAACCACATGTAGCGTGTTATGAAATGACGTCAAAATATCAAAATATTCAAATTTCAATGTGAATTACATAGAGTGAAAATTGATGTAATTTTATTTAATTTTAATTCCATATTACTATCCTCTAGTTTTATCCCCGTTAAATTTTATCAGTAATTCTATATGGATTATATGTATTAAAATCAAAATGGAAATGTTTACATAAAATTTATGTCCAGATTTTGAGAAAAAATTTGAGTTGGAGGAGGAGGCAATAAAATCACAAGATTGTGGATAGGATATCATGTCAATCAATTTTTGCGTATCCATGTAATTTGCATAAAATACATAAATTAAACATAGTGTTTCCGTTCGATTCGATCGAGGAATTCACGTTTGAGTTAGTTTCTGTATATAGGATTAAAAAATCTGATAGACTTAGTACCTTCATGACAACTCAACGCTATCTCGTATTGAGTTGAATTGAGTTAATTATTGTAGTAGCAATGAAAGCAATCGGAAAAGCAATAAAAAGGAATTTCATAACATTTTACGAATTATGAGATATATGTTCTTTTATTAATTTATGCTAAGATTAAATTTACTTACTGTTACAATTATATACAGTATATAATGTAAGATACTATATATAATTATCGGAAGCACTAATCACAAACCTGTTCTCAAACTGATTCTAGATTGATTTCTAGGAAAGCTGACAAATTTTTTATTTTTTTCTTCTTTCTGTATCATTCATTGCGGATTATCTTAGATCCTCTCAAAGTCCAAGAACACTTAAGACTCGAGATACTGACATCTTTACCAGACGGTGACAGTCTGTTTATAACACAACTTTCAGAATTAACTGCTCTCATGCAAAGGGTGAAAAGTTTGTCACAACCCGACTTGAACTGTGATTTAAACGGGTCCATTTTATGTGGAGTAAATTTTCATGAGAGAAGATTTATGTTTAACGAAGAAATGGTTCGATTATTTGTAAATAAAAACTATAAAAATTAAAACAAATTTAGTATTTATAATCAATTTAACAAATTATTAAATCCAAATAGAAAGATTTTTAAAAAATGATAATAAAAATTTTAGACAATTTAACAAATATCTCAAAAGTAAATATTAGGTAGGGGAAAAAGTTCGTGGCGTTTTTTCCATTAGATGGCAGTAAAAAAACGCCACGAACTTTTCCCCATACCTAATATATCAATTAAATTAAAAAATTGATATATATACTAATTATTTCATATTATAAAAAATTACGTTATAAACAATTTTTATGATGTCATGTTTTCATATATTAAAATGTTTTTTGTATTTATAACTTTCTCATGTACAATTTAAAAATTATGTTTAGATTAGTTAATATATTTATTTGGGGAAATATATAAACTTATTATAAATAATTTATTAAATTCCTATATGTATTATTTTATATTATATTCATTAACAAAGCATACAAAATAAAATTCTAATCAGCAAAAACCAATTAGAAATCATTCCATTAAAAATGGATTATTGCGAATATCTTTTCATTTCAGTTTAATATTTTTAAAAAAGATGAAACGTCATATTTAATTCGACACTATTCAAGTGGCAATCTGGAAGCCTATCGAAACTGCCACTTGAAAAACAGACACAGCGATTTTCTAATTTCTCGCTTTCCTTCTCGACCACAGATGTCAAATACCGTAAGATTCAGGTTACTGAAACTGAAAAAAAAGGCTTTTCTATTCTTTCTTATTCGGTTTTTATATCTCATCCATATCACAACTAACTTTGAATATTTTTTTCATTATAATCAATGTAGAAATTGTAGACCACACTCAAAGCTTTTAGAAATGGCACTTTCGTTTGTTCTTATTCCGTAGAAAGCAAATAAAATAAAACAAAACTAAAGACAAAAAAATAATTTATAGATTTTTTTGTAATTTTACATCTGTATTTTTAATTTTTCCACTGAAAATGAAGTAAGTAAATATTTTTTTCTTTTATATGTATAACGTCTTCTAATTTTGGTATGTCAAATTTTCATTGAAAATATTACAGAAACAAAATTTACTTGCTAAAGTTGTAACAGAAAGATCTCGATTATGTTTACAAAAATTTTACAGCACTTTAAAAGCGATAAGTGACGTTTATTGGCCTCGTTTACCGATCATCCCCTTTGAATCCATACGGCATTCAATGTATATTGTCCCGTTATTAAACTTCAAATCATTTATAGGCGATATCATCTGCTTAGTTTCAATAGTTGAACAGACGCCCATCGCTTCTGCCAGCTTCTCTCAGCTCGGGGTGTCATATGCCCTGTTCAGATAATATCTACGCAGCCGTAAGATGTCACGTACTTAACTCCCATGTGTGGAACGATATGCGAAGTTGGACGAGGTGCGTGAACTTAAACAGAGACTTCAATCCTCTTTATAAACTACTGAACAGTTTACATCACGTATTTCTATTGCTATTTTATTCGATACGTGTGGTAAATCACTTAAATTGCACGCACAATTCTTGCATAGACTAATAAGAGAAGCTGCTCCTATTCTACTCTACAGTCACTATGAGCAAAACTAATGTTTCTCTTACATAAAAACACTAATCTCTTTAATAATAATTTTTTTTTAATAATAATTTTTTGTAAATATATCATTCTCTCTTCTTTTCTCTGTCAATCACTTTATAATTATTATAATTCTTAACTAATTAATTTTATTCATTTCACGCACTTATACTATTTCTCTTTTTTCTTTGTAATTCAATCTTTTTTATTATCTTTTCTTGCTCTCTATATCTCAGATATTTATGTTTACCATATATTTTCATAAAGTTTTACATGTTTTAAGGTTTAATAAAATTACAGTAAGTAAAATTACGAAACCTAGATAATATGGAATATTCCAACAATATTGTAGCAACATTGTAATATTACAGCAATATTGCTGAATGATATTTGCGAATATTTATGTGCGAAATTTCAGTTAACTATACCTTGAGGAAGTACATCTCG
Source organism: Atta cephalotes (assembly GCF_000143395.1). NCBI lineage: Eukaryota > Metazoa > Arthropoda > Insecta > Hymenoptera > Formicidae > Atta > Atta cephalotes. Next base: position 345,511 of record NW_012130072.1, read on the forward strand.
AAAAATATTGAAGATAATTCGAAATATCGACGCGTCATTTCTCTTTCTACTTACTTGTCACGCAAAATTTATGTAATCGCCAGTATAACGCGCAAACGCGAACAATCATGCGACTTTCTTAGCAATGATATACGCGCAAAAATCAAACACGATTAATCTCTTTGAATCATTTTTTTTCCGACAGAGCACAGATGCATATATTGTTTTCGATTGTGTCTCCTCGACGGCAGCTTGTACTCGATTCCATGGCCACACCCACTCCATTAAGCATCGAGCATCGATATCGCGTAACTTATTTCTTATCGGCTGTTATCTGGCCTTTGCTGATTCAGCATTTGCCCAACCGTGCTACCGTATCGATAATAATTCTATTTTAATGTCAACGGGGACATGATCTTTGTCACGCATCAAACGATCTTCGTGTATGCAGCGGAATAAAATATTACAAAAAATAAAAATTTTAGTAAAATATTATATTAAATATATAATAAAAAAAGTAAATAGAAAAGCAACAATGATCGTTCTTATCAACTATCTTCGATTTTCAAGTTTCCGCTTGCAGAAACTTTTTCTCTTCTCATCTACCAAGTCCATCAGAATTTGCATTATTCATCTACGGTCTAAATGATTTTAAATAGAGCTCTGCTTAGAACGTGATCGAGGAAATTAGCAATCTCGTCGAGAAAACGAGCGATCATTTCGCCTCGTCAAAGGCAGATCATCGCTTTCCGCGACACGGCGCACGTACGTCAGCGCGTTTCAGAATTTTACGGCGGAGGTAGTCGGGGACGAAAGCACATCAAAGGTGCCGCTATCGACGCAAAGCTGTTTTATGCTCGCGTGGCGTTCGCACGTGTGTGTACCTACGCACACCGCGATGTGTACACAGCGCGCGACTTCCTTGGAGCAGGGCCGTGATTAGCGAAGCAAGTGACCAGGAAACTTTAGGAATCGAACTTTCAAAGTACGCATACGCGAAATCCTCGAACTTAACTCTGGAATGGTATTCACATTTTTTTTCGTATTCTTACATTAACATTACTCTGCATGAAAACTTAATCATATAATTAGAATTCTTTTACAATTTTTTAATATCGACTTTATAAATTTTTGCAAGGTAGAATGACATGACGTTTGTTATTCTAAATTTAAAATACGTGTGTGAACGCGATGATTTTGAAAATCTTATTGAATTGGAAAGATAATTTCAACACATTTATTAAGCTAAAAGATTTCTGATCACAGCCCTGTCTTTGAAGCGTACTCCGAGTACTCCGAAGAGTGTCTGCGATACATCGTGTCGCCAGATATTGAGTCATATAAATTCTTGCGTTTTCAATGGGTAAAGGATAAGTTTGACACACACACCGGTATTCTAAATTACATGTAAGGAATATAAGCCGTACAATTGATGAAGCGCACAATGAATTCCTTCTGCATTTATCGGAATCTAAACAGTTATACAAGATGACATATACTGTTAACAAATTGGATATAATTAGACATTCTACAATCTCATTATTAAATTGTTTTACGTTCATGGCTCTATCTTCTGAAATTAAAATATTAAATAAATGAGTAATACATGCATTTCGTACTTATTATTCATTAAATAAAATTTACACAGATAAATTTAAATATACTACAGTAAAATATATAATTATATATTTGTGAGGTGTGTGTAGATGAACAGAAACTGTAATCAACAATTACTTAGAGAATTACTGAGAGATACATTTTAATATTGTGCTGATACTCCAATTATCTCTGTCGAGTATTTAATTTTTATATTTGAGACGACAAAGAATTTAAAAGAAGGCTTTCTCATTGACGATCAATTCTCGTTTGCGCTATCGAAGAAATCTTATCACTGTGCAAAGCACATGAAGACCGACAATCGTATGCTTCCACAGTTCTTTGATAAGTGTGTTCAATATTGCGAGAAGTATCCACTTCCGAGAAATCTCCGCTTCTACAAACCTCCCGAAAAAGACAGACGACGATCCTTTATTTCCTTAAGGCGTGTTCCGAATAGAGCAACCAACAGTGTACATACAGTATATAAGCTTCGGTTTTCCGGTAATTCAATTCGAGTGCTCGTCTTTCGCAAATCTTGCAATTATTGTTCGTGACGTGATGGGGAAATCGTCCTCTCGGACGTTTAACATTTAATCTTTGCTTTATTACACAATGACAAAGCGAATTCTTTCTAGCAAAGAGATTTTTTTGTATAAAAGTTTATGTATATTATGTATATAAATATACAAATACATTTAATTTATATACATAATATATTTATCCGTAAATTATTTAGTATATATAAATAAATTTTTATGCATAAAATTTGCAATATTAATTAGAAATAAATTATCCTTTTGACGATTAATTTTTGTCGTTTAAGTTATAATACACAATAATCAAAGATAATTAGAAAAAGAGAATTGAAAAAGTAATATTAATAAATCAAAGAGAAATAATTCTATTTTCGATTAAAACGGATCTTAGTACTTGATAATATTTATATACACAAATGTGAATACATTTTTTAGATATTAATGCTATATATATTTTGTAAATTGCAAACAAATTATTTACAAGTGACGTAAATAAAAATTACATTACTTTAATAAAATTCTCAATCTCTTTCCCGTTTCTCTAATTGTGCTTCTGATTATTGCGATGATTCAAACAGCAAAGACTGAAATTCAGAAGCGCGTTTGATGGCACGCCCATTTCAGCGCTTCATTATTCTCCTTGTGTAATTACGTGAGAATATGATGAACATAATATCACGTAAATAGTCATCGTCGTGCGATTAACAGCCCGCGTATAATCAAGTATTTCTATCATCATGAAATTGCATTAAATTTCGATGAGTATTACATGTCTCGTGCAGAGCCAGTCGTGCATTTTGCGCGGCCGAGCATAAATAATGGATGTAAAAAGCAAAATGGAATTACGATGATTCTCATTATCCTTTAATTTTCTATCGCAGCGACATGTGATGAATAGTGAAAAGATAAAAGTAATGACATATTTGATGATGATCCTGGAAACAGCTATAGAACCACTTTAATTTGTGCAGTTTTAATTAATAACTCGTAACGTAATTTTATTGCATATTATTACGATATCACATCGTTATTTAAAATTCTTTCTCGGAATAAAAGTGTTTATTATGTGCATCTGTATTAGCGCGGTTCGCATGCGCGCCTTAAAAATCTCGTTATCGTAAATAAAGCAAAAAAAAAAAACTGTCATAACGGTAGCTATAGATCGCATAACACTTTGAACTGGCACGCCGCTAAAGAGCACAGCTATTGCGTGACAGTGTTAAAAGGTTTATACGGCAATCGGCGGCTGCGATGACACTCTCTACGTGGCGTCTGCTTTCCGTCATTCAACGATCGGACTAATAAGATCGAACTCGATGAGCGGTCTTCAAACAATTACGTTACGCCTTATTTTTTACTCGCTAAGACGTTACATTATAATGATATTTTTTGTTAATCCTTCAAAATTTATCTTACAATACGATTTAGATATGACATTGATTATATATGTAGAGAGCTTGATGCTTGATCCATATTACTTGAACTTGTAATAGATTGTAATAGAAAATCATAAATAACATTCCAATCTCAGGATTAGAATAGATATATTAATCCTTTTTTTCTTTCAAATATATAAAATATATTATTTTTCTTTCATATATATAAAATTATAATATTAAAAGTACATAAATTTGTAGAATCACGAAGACTCGCAAGTTTAAAAGATTTTATGCAAAAGCATATGAAAACTGTTTTCAGAGTAACTTTTGATGTGAACTGAGTTCGAATTTATCATCGAAATATTTTTTATCGTGTTTTTGAGATATAAGAAAGACTTTTTTCCTAATATACAAGGTGTCTCATAATTTTTTACAAACTGTTCATGTACGGATACAACGAACTAAAAATTAAAAAACTTTGTATTAATTTGCAATTTTCGCAATAGTTAATAAAAAATTACTTGTAGTAAAAGTAATAATAGTTAATGAAAAAATAATAATAGTTAACGAAAAATTACTAAAGTTTTTCGAATGAAATGCGTATTTTCTTAGCCCACCATCAAACAAGAAAGGCCTTATTCTCGAAAAATATCGATTAAAATAAAAATAAGAAAATCTATAATGTATCTAAACGTATACTATTAGATATATTTTTATACATTTTCGAATGTGATATTTTTCCAGAATATCTACAATTAGCTTTTCAATTCCATTGCGGTAAAGATAAAACGCCAGCTTTACTTCGTTGTATAAAATTGTATCTTTTAAATTTTAGAGTCTAACAGTTGTCTACATATTTTCGATATTATCACATATGGTAAGATATTATATATGTGTGGTAAGAAAGCTGCACAACGATAATATAATACCGTTGATCATTAAGAGTTATAAAATCCAAATGCTGAGTATAACATTTCTTATCATTAAAATCTTGACGGAATTTTCCTTGCTCGTCACTTATCGCATTTAAAAATCAGAAAGAAATACTACATATATCTTAAAAATTTATTTATATATTACATCTTAAAAATTCGATATAAAGAAATTTTTCTGACGACAAATTCGAACTCAGTTTAAAATATTTAAAAACGTTTAAAACATTTAAAAACATTTCTTTTCCTTGTACTAAAAATTATTCAAAATTTGTAAATTAATGTTATTGATGCTTCATTAAATATAATCACAGAGAAATAAATAACGCATAATTTATATTTAATATTTTAATATTTTTAATATTTTAACATAAATTTTTCATGCAAAGGTTTTCACATATATAATTATTGTAATGATGAGAAACACTATAATATAAAATGCTGTATAATATAATATTGTTAATAGTTGCCATATAAATTTATAAATATTTTAAAATATAATACGAATAAAAATGATTATAAATCCTTCGTAATAGATTAAAAAATTTCATTGATTTACTAACAATCTCAGTTAAAATTCAACATTTCGTATTACTTATTTATCTGTCAAAGAATGCGATTATCGCTTTCGTTACGTAAGAGAGATATATGCATTTTAAAGATTACGCGTTTTAAAGATTATCGTCGCATTGTGTCCTATATACAATAACTAACATACATATATTTGGCCCGGGTTAATCATACAAACATTGAAATAGATAAATATTTCGTTGATGAAACATATTGTTTTTTGGACCTCCCAGAAGAAGAATGTTGACAGTGCCTCGCAATGGGTGGAAGCCCTCTCAAGCGCACTAAAAATTTTGTACGCGTGGTTGTGCAGTCACAGCTTTACACGAGATCTGCGTAGTATCACTTGGAAGCACTGCATGCACACGCGTTGAACGACCTCCGTTTGGAAACGACAAAATGTTCACTGTAAGTTAACACCATGACGGAGAGGCATACCGTATCGAACGTGCCATGACTCATCCCGTTAGGTTTTCGAGTAAAACATATCTGAATGTGAGAAGTTCTTCGTTGACTATTAGATATATTTATTAAACAATAAAATAGAATATGTAAAGTATAATGTTTTTTGAAATGTTAATTAATTAAAGTTTTTACAAGTTTTGTGTTCTTTAAGGAGAAATAAATATTTGGAGAAATAGAAAAATATTCATATTTTAATAATAAATGAATATATTATACAGACATTAACATTATAAATTTAATTTTAGATTATATATGCGTATAAATAAGTTATACAAGTATAAAGTAACATCTACACATTCTTATACGTTTACTTTTAGTTTTTTTATAAAATACAGATGTATATAAATAATTTAATATAATACAATTATTATTATTATCGTAATGATATTAAATGTTTCATAATACTGATCCCGTACTTGAATAAAAGAAATTAAAAAAATATCACTGTAGAATGTTAACACAATAGAATATAATAGACAGTAATACGAGAATTAATAAATAAATTATAAGAGCAACGTTCACACAACGTACCCAAAAGCTGTTTTCCAAGACTATTTTTTTCATTTAATAATTCCCTATAAAAGACAAGTCTCTTGTTTCATGTTGATTGCCCCGATCGACATAGCAGATTACAAACATTGTAACAAAATAACAGAATAAATAATTAAAAAATAAATACATATTTTATGTTAGAGTAGCTTATTTAAAATTCTTCGTATTTGACACATTCGTTATATTAATTTATGACAAGTTATAGGTACAAGATAGTTATACCTGTCCATTATTTACTTTTTCAATCTAACAATACTACAGAATTTTCTTGCTTCATAGCGATTATTTTTTATCAAGCTACAACAGATTACAAACATTGTAGAGAGCAAAAAAAACAGAGAATAAATAGTAAAACATAAATGTGATGTAAACGTATTCCATATAGAAACTAAGAAAGCTTACAGTTTGATTCTTTGTTTCACGACGCACGACAGTCCGTCGTGAAACATAAATTTGTAGCACTTATTTGATGACCATTTACGCTTTCACAATCGAAGGTCCAATGTAATGTCTCGTTCACATTAAAGAATACTAACGGATGTCTAAGTGCCTATAACAAAAACACACGGTTATAAAATCCTTTTATCCTTTTCCACGTGGGAGCTGTCAACAATTATTTTAATGAAAATTGATATCTTTAATCTGGATATTGTAAACGGATAGATATCATGTTTTCACATAAACATTTTCGAAACTATGTATCTATTAGAATTTTCTCTTTTCTGTACCATTCTTTCTTTTTATTGCAGTAAAATATGATATAGTAGCATGAAAAAATACTAAATGCATGAAAACTAGATATATTTCAAAGAAACGGATAAATCATTTTCTAAATTGCTCCGTAGCCGTTTATCTTCTTCTCTTTATTCTCTTATTTTCTTTTTATTTATCACTAGATTCTTCTTATTCATCATTAGATTCTTCACGAAGATTATAGATTCACGAAGATTATAGACAATACAGTTTTCACTAGATTTTTTATTGAAGTCTTATAATAAATATTCCAATGACCAGACATGTATCAATGTCCGGACACTTACACAAAATTTATTATTATTAATCTAAAATGTTTTTTTTAATATAATTTAATTGTAATTTTTAAATATAATTAAATTATAATATTGTAATAAAAAAAAGCATTTGAGATTAATAATAATAAATTATGTGTACATGTCTGATCATTGGGACGTTTTCTTACTAGAAATTACAATTTTGAAATTATTTCGATGTTATTCTTCCTTTTTTATGCATTGTCATATTTATAAGATGCGTCATAAAAAAAATACTCAAATACCCAAACCTTAAAAGAGATTATTTTGGGATTGATTTTATGCAATCGTTTTATGATTTTTCTTTTTACGCTTCATGTATGAATCTGCATTTCCTGTTTGTGTCATAGGTATTATAACTTGACAAAATACAATGGGTGAACTCGTACCGTAAATCCAAACAAATTTCTATTTGTTTCCAAAATATCAAGTGTTGAGCCCTTGCATAAAATGTAAGCTATTGTAATATCTTTCTTAAGATCCATACAATACAGCAAACGGTGATAGTTTCCTGTATTTTCTTCAATTTTTAAACATTTAAAAAGATAAAGAAAAAAAAGTAAATGAGAAATAAAGAATGACGGCTTTAGTTCCAGATGAGATACTTTTCAGTGATCGAATATATACAATGGGTTTGGTCCATGCGATGATATACTGAAAAAAAAGATGGGTTGCTGCAACAATTTAGATAGTAAAATATGGCATAGCATTTTTATATAGCTACAGCAACAAGTTTTTGGTTGTAACAGCAAATTTTTAGTTGCGTTAGCCTATCCGCAATGTCAGTATATGATTTCGATATTTTACTATCTAAATTGTTACAGCAACCAATCTTTCCTTTCAATGTACAAATATTTTAAAGCGTTTTTTGATTGTTTATAATTTATAAAATTCATTTCTTTGATTGATCCATTAAACATTTCAAAGCATTTGTAGCGAAATTTTGACCACAGCTCATATCTGGACATTTACACGAAACTTCATATTTATTTATATTATTAATTTCAAATGCTCTTTTAAATATAATATTACAATTTAATTGTAATCTTTAAATAAAATTTTAATATTGTAATAAAAAAAACATTTGAAATTAATAATAAATTTATATAAATGTGTCCGGATATATATGTATATGTACATGTTCGATCACTGAAACATTTATCTTATTGTGTAAAAAAAAAACGAAAAGTTAATAATATATTAAAATTAATTATATAAAAAATATTTATTTTTCTCTTTTCTTTTAAATACGTTATAATTTTTATATTATTATTTTTATATTTAATTTAAAAGAAAAGAGAAAAATTATATATATATAAATTATTTTTTAAATCTTTTTCTGTGAAATATTTAAATTAATTAATTTTTTGTTAGATATAATTGCTATATTCATATTGTAATATTCACTATAAACATAATTCATTAAATATATAGACTGTCAATTATCACAAGCTAAAATAAATATATAGAAACACAAAATATGGACGTAAAAATGGTTGCGAGTTAAAAATGTTACAGGATCGCGAAGTTGGCGAAGATTATCGCATACGCGTCTACGTGAAGGCGTCGTTCCATCGAAATTCAACGAGAGTAGTCTTTCTCGCAGCGCGGAGGAGCGAGGGGGCAGGACGCAAGATGAAGGATGAAGCAGACAAGGACGCTGCCGCCTCTGATCTCGGCGATTCCATCATCAGCGACTCGGAGCCCGGAATAGCAGATAAAAGGCAATTGAATTTAAATCATGAATACGAACGAAGCGAGCGAGGAAGAGAATGTACGCGAGGGAGGAAGGGAATGAGCGATGGAGACAGAGAGAGAGAGAGAGAGAGAGAGAGAGAGAGAGAGAGAGAGACTGGGAGGAGGAGAGAGACGAAAACGACAGACACGCGAAGAGAGGCAGCCCGAGCCCCGACGGCAATCTGATGGTAGCTTTGTGACGGTAATGGCTTCAACCCCTGGCCTCCAACCCCCGCGGGGCCTGCACCCCTTCTCGTTTACCGGTGAACACGCGGAGATACAAACACCGACGGGGTCACGTGTGTGTATTCGGTGCCTCACGTCAAATCTGTAACTCCGGCGCAAATACGCATGTAGGCAAATGCGACGGTAAATTGGCATGCTCCGCGGCACGGTCGGCCGGAAATATTCTATTAATTACAGATATAAAAGTACGTTACGAAAATATCGTTTGCGGATTAAGCGACGCATTTTACGCTGCATGGCAAAGCGCGCAACGTTATCGGGGGCAAATTGATTCTTATCTATCTATTTGGTTTTCTAGCACGGCAATGCATAAAAAAAGGAAGTGATTTTATTAATTATTAGTGTATATAATTAAACTCTGAAAAGAAGAAGGGATGATAGAAATTAAATAACAATTAACTACTTTACTTTATATTATAGTACAAATTTCTATTATTGTTTTTAACAAATATTGAACAATTAAACTTTCTTTGAAAATTCAATGTCACTCGGACAGTTGTAAAATTATTATTATATATTAATCACGTGTAAAATGGAATCCTAAAATAAAAATTCTTACAAGGAAAAAAATAATCTAAAATATTAAACATTCATTAATAAATAATATTGCGAGAATTCATCGCAATGTTGGCGACGCTACTGAGAGCAAATAGATTTTTTTATTTCCGATATGTATCGATATCGATCATTATTGGTACAGCAATCAGTATAAGCATCTGTCGTTGAAGCATTGAATAAATATGTGTGTCGAATAAACATCGGGAGTGCGTGTGTATGCGTCGAATGAACGTTAAATAAGTCGCGCTGTCCGAATAAATAGCGAGTCGTCGCTTCGAACAAGTGTGGCGAAACGAAAGGCCTCCGAGAACATCGCGCTTCCTGAAGAGACTCTTCCCTAATCGATCCTCCGCAACCCCGGTTTAGACACTCGTGGAAGCCCCGGACGTCGACATCGCGACGCCCGTTCACGAGCTCCACCCATGTAGCGTCGCCGTCGTACATGCGCAAGCCAGACGGTTCGCGAGATGACATGTTCGCCAAACATCGTAAAACGGCCGCCCCATAATCAATTAGACCCAGCTGCAATTAGCAGGCGTACGCCCGCTTGTGAGAGTGTGTCTGAATTCACGCGCTCGCCTCACTGATGAGGCTCCTCTCAGGAGACTGGATCATAAACACCATTGATAACGCGCACGTTATATCACGTTATACTACGTTATATGCAGTGGCACGCGCGTAAAGTGCGTAGAGGAAAATCCGCGCGCGCGCGCGTAGATCGTATTATTTTTATTGCGAATAATCAGCGAGGATGCGCACATTCGTGTGCGTGTTATGTGTTAGCGAATACGTATGATAGAAAAATAATGCCCGTATTCATAATTAGATCTTGTACTTGAGATCTTGTACTTCCTTAAATTTATCTTTAGATGCTCAGTAGTTCAATGAAATAATTTGTAGAACATCTGAAGATAAATTTAAGGAAACCTTAAATAGGCCTAATTATGAATGACGGGCATAAATGCTTATTAAGATTTCAACGTATCAAAAACTGGTTACATCAGAATACACGATTTTTGATAGGTTAAATTCTTAATTTATTCCTGTTTTTATATAATATTCCCTCCATTGTGCGCAGTTATATAATACTTTCTTATATTTTATCTCTTTCATGGAAAGAATGATTTTATTGAATGATTTTGCTATAAAAATTTAAGTAGACACAGATTTAAAGATAATTTTGTTGAATAATGAAAATAATGAAAATAATTATGTAAGAAATTCAAGCGTAATATGAGCAATGCTGCAAAGAATTAACATTCTAGCGTTTATAGTTAACAAAATTATTTTTATCTGTATCTAAATTTTTAGACAGCAAAACCGTTCTTTCCATGTTAAAATACAACATAATTGCGTAAAAAGTTATATTTTTTTGAGTTTTGAATGAAATAATAAAATGTAGAATTCGATCATTGAAGAAATAATTAGCAACTATTCTTCTTTTATTGGTATTTTATTCATTTATTTCTTAGTTTATTTATCTTTTCATTAAATATCTTTGAGATTTTTTTCCCTTAGATTTTAGGACTATTTTTATCAATTCATATTTATGAATTTGCATCATTCATCTTCTCTTTTTTTCTCTCCAAGAGAGAGCAGCTGAAAAGATTATTTCTTTTGTAAATTTATCTTTATATTTTTCAAAATATTTATCGATTTAACTGCAGTTTACAATTAGATATCGTGATATACATAAATTTTCTATAATATTAATAACTGTGACTGTCCAACTCTTTGCTACAAAAACTGTGGACTCTACTTAAAAGGTTCTGCATTGTAGAAATTATTGTAAAAACAGGTACCAATCCTATTATTGAGGAACGTAATAGAAACTTAGCTTAGCATCGAGACACCATTGTGTTTCCAGACTAAAGAAATTTACATTTTCAGCTATCAGCTCACCACTAATCCTAAATTTACAAATCTATTACCTGACCTACACCTTGTATCCTGCAATCAATAGGATCACGATGTGAATTTTGAACTTAATAAATATGTATTTAATATAGTTTTTATTTGTAAATATTACATATTTAATATCTCGTTCTTCTAATTTTAATAAATATTTACATATTATTTTAATATATTTTATTTTTGTAATATAAAAAGATCTCGGTGTTTCTTATTGTTAAATGCCTGTATTAGTTTCCAAATTTTTCGTAGTATTTGCTGCATTAGATATTTCAGATATTCAAACATAAGTAATTATTATTCGCTATTTTTGACAATAAATACAAATAAAAATTTTCGAAAAATGTTCGAAAAAAAGATAAAAAATAAATTTCTCATGTGACATTGATGAAAAGAACGATAATTCTAAAATTTCTGTTAAAATTTATTTTAAATTAAATGAAATTTTATTAGTTGTTTATATGTAAAGCTTGATTTTATTTAAGATGATGCATTTTTTAAGATTAATTCTTTTATATTATGAAACATTTTGAAGCAATTTTTATATTTTCAAATAATGAATCGATATGTGTTTGTATATAAATGTGTATAATTCTTTTAAAAAATGTTATTGTGTTATGTGAACATGTAAAAAATATTATGTAATTATGTTGACAAAATAGAAATCGTATTACATTATTTTGTAAAATATCGGTAATATAGTACTCTAATTATTCTTCCAGAATATAACTTACTTTCTTTAAATTAAAAATTTATTCAAATAAATGTATGCGGCTCGAGTTCCAATTCTATTTGATTCATACGTTAATCGATAATTTTGATAAACAAACTAATAATAAACGCCACGCTTATTTGATAAATTTAATTAAGTGTAGGTATTATGTGCGAGAACCGATTCGAAAAATATCGCAGGTATAGAACAAGTGGCGTCATCTAACAGGAAATAATTAGAACATTTTACATTTTTATAAGATATTTGTCACAATAAATTTTCTTAAATTAGATTTAAAAAATTAATAAAAAGAAATGGCGATAATTTTAGATAAATTATATATAATGATAAATTAAGTTTATTCGAATATGCATAGACACGAGAGAATATACATATTTATAGCTTATAATACTCAAATACTTGAAGATAAAGATTTATATGAATAAAACCAAGAAAATATTTAAATAACTTTGATCGTGAGATTTTCATTCATAAGATTGTACATTGTATTTATAAATCATATATATTTCAATATTATAGCTGTTGTATCAATATAAACTATTCAGAGTATATAAGAAAAATATTACAAATAGAAACTTAGAAAATAATTATTAATTGTTAAACAATTATTCATTTAAAATTACATTTCAAAATTAATCAAAGCTGATTTCTTTCATTGACAAGCCCTTAAAATTTATGAGACATTCCCGAAGGTTTAATAAAAAATAAAACAACGATATATATATTGCGAGTTTATTAATTATTATTATACTTAATATTTATAACATATATATATATATATATATTTATATATATGTATGTGTGTATGTGTGTACATATATGTATACGTACACATATGTCCGTCACGTATATACTTCCATGTACATACAGCATAACAACGAAAAGACCGCGCACGCACGCACGCATCCATCCACGCACGCACGCATGCACGCACGCACACGCGCTCGTAATTCACATGAAAAGTGTCAGTCAGACATACATGTACATATACAAGACACCCTGTACGTTACGATACAACCGTAATACGTTTAAATAAGAAATACATGCAAAGAACGAATATTTTTGTTTAGCTCAAACGAGATAAGCCGTTCTATTGAACCGAAAAATCGATTCGTTACACATAGGCATCTTTATCCTTTCTTTTTTTTCCTCATCCGTTTTGCTCTTTTTTTCCTTAAATAATTCTCTTACTAAATATTACTCTACATCATCTTTCTTTGTATCGTTCCTCGGCACGACGTGTCGGTTGTACCGTTTTCACAGAATATCCTGCAGCACGAATATGCATATATGTATACGCGTCATGCGACTGTATGTTTATGTGTACGTGTGTATACGAGGCCGAATTAGCTCTTTCAAGGCGCCTTCGGCCCGTCATAATTTATATGAAAAGCGTTATAACACATGTATACTGCCATTGTGTACGGAACATCTATTTTGTCTGCAATACGAATTCTATGAGAGATGTCGATCTAACATTGGCGGGTAACATTCCTTTCGCGAGGAGACAATCGGATTAAAATTCGGCACAGAGAAGACGCGAAAGCGCAACGACGTATACTTCCGGTATCTATTGAATATCGGTTTCGCTCTGCGGAATTTCATCCGGTTCGCAATTAATCGTTACGAAGATCAAGTCCGTCGCGTTTCTCTTTCAGTACTTATGTTTCTGGTAGTGTACTGTTACACACCACCGTATTCTATGTGATATTCCTAAAGCTTACAATACCTCAATTTCGTTCAATTCAATTCCAATTAATGCTGATATCAACGGATTAATCGCAACGTCTAAAAGCAGGATTTCGTTGAAATTGTGAGAATTTTCATCCATTTCGGTGAAGGACCGACGATCTCGTCGGAACATATTTCTGCGCAAGAATAGGCTTAGAATGATCCTTTCGAGAATTATAAAAATTGTAAATCCATGGTTTCACGTTTTCCCTTACATCTAAGATTTCGCAGATTCCGTTATTTAAGGTCTCATTGAATGTCCAGAGATTTTCGGATAAAGATAAAACATTTAAAATAGAAGCCGATATCTTATATGTCACACAATGTCGCGCAAGTTTATACACACATATGTATACAATTACTTTCTTTTTAAAACAATGCACAAACATATCCGAATTCGACAATTTAGCTGTTATAAAACGTTAAGATAAATAAGTGAACATAAGTAAATAGAATAACATGCTATTCCCTGTACAGAACAATAAAGTGCAGATTTTTTTTTTCGAAAAATCAAATTCAATATAATTTACAATGGGCAAATAAAATGTACGTCGTTAAAATTTATACGCGTACTGAAAAATAATAGAATTTATGTTACGTATGAGCGCAGCTCCAAAAACAATCAATATAAATAAATTTCATCGTCATATATATATTAGGAGATTATCATAAATATACAAGTTTAAATTTGGTGTGTATATATCTATATATATCTCAAAAGAATTGACTTATACATATTTGGCTTGTCAGCATCTAGAAATATAATACAAAACAAATTTTGATAGAGATAACACGCAAATCCACTAACAAAATTAAAATTTAAAAGATTTATACATTTTTACAAGCGATTCTCATTTAACTAGATGATATATTCTAATATCAAAAAAATTTCTTCTACTAACCCAATTATACAAATATAATATTTTAACTAAAAATAAAAGATAACGTTTTCGTAATTTGCTCTTTTCCGTTAAATTACCGATCGTTTAATATTAGAAATAGCATACATGTGGACAGATTTGAGGACTCTCTTCGGAATCAGCGAGAAAAGTGTATTTCACTTATATTAAAAAATTTCACATCATTCCGATAAAATACGATATTAATGCAGTACAACCAGAACTATAGGTACCAACGATGCTTATTTCTCAAACAATGTAAAATAGGCTGCCAATCTATTACATAAGAAAGATCGGCGAGCGGTATAATGCCATTAGGCTGGAGAGAAAAAGAAATGAATTATATACAGTTCCTACCCGGCGTCTTGTTCGTTAGACCAGCAGAGCCAATGTCAGAACGATCGATTATACCCTGCCTACTCGTTGCTATCGTGGGGAACACAAGAGGCGTCAGCCAAACCACCCCACGTCACGCACAGCCTTGTACGCGACACGGGGGCAGCAAAATATGCGCATTCTGGATAGCGCATATTTTAGGTCTGCTTGAGTTTCGCGAAGTCGATCTCGGCGTAGGTGAAATTCTCCTGCGTGGACGCCGGCGACACGGGCGCTGGATTATCGACCTCCGGCAGATCGAGACTAGCGTAATGCAGTATTGTCGCGCCTGGTTGAAGCTTCTCGTAGCCCTCGCTGTCCAACGGACTTGGAGTGGGCGTGGGTGTAGATGTGGGCGTAGGCGTGGGAGTCTCGTCGATGAATTTTGGCGAGGATGGCTTCGGCTGTTGCACGGTTGACGGCTTGAAACCCGTCAGGGTAGGACTGGTGTTCGGTGAGGCCGTGACGAGACGCGGTTTCGACACCGTTAGATCCGACAGTTTTTTCGTTATTACGTTAATGGGCTTACCGTGTTCTTGCGATGACGAAGACTTTAATATAATTCGAACATTTTTCTCTACAGGACTAGGTGGCTTCTCGCTATTTGCGTTCGACAAGGATATCGTTTCCGTCAACGGGGTAGAACACGGCGTATAAACCGTATTTGCGGGTTCCATCACTGCATATTCATTATTTTTATTTTGGTTAGAAAAACCTTCTCCTTCTGTCGTGGAGAACTCATCGTTTTTTTTCGTGAAAGGTTTTACAGGTGACTGAGGACTGTTCAGAGAAAAGGGGAAAATCGTGGCCGATGAACCCGTTGGTGTTGCTCGCGGCGGAGAGGCGGGAGTACTCGCTAGACTCTCGGATGTCGGACTTCCATTCAAAGGTAGAAAATTTGGAGTTTTAGATGGCTTGCTGCCTGCCTGAATCGCGATTGGTTGCGATCGCGATTTTTCCTTGCGATTGCCCGTTCGTGTTTTACGATTGTTTCGATTGTTCCCACCCATACTCATATTTATGTAATCTTGTTCCAAACTCGGCCGCGCTTTAAAAGACATCTCGACGTAGCCCTCCGGAGGACGCCTTGGTTGCGGAAGATCTACAGGTGCTGTTCTTGTGCTGCCTAAACAATATTTATAATAATTTTCACAAATATTATTTTTATTGCATCATATTATATAAAGAATAATATTCTAAGAATTAAGAATTAAGAATAAGAATTAAGAATTTAAGAATTTTTTTTGCAATAAATGTTTACAAATTAATACCTGGTGGCCCATTTGTTTGATAGGTATCCTCTTGAATAGGCGATGACAATTGTTTCGGACTCGCTTCCGAATGCGTCCAATCTATCTCTATGGTACCATCCATTTTCATATAAGGTCCCTCAGCTTCTTCTACCGGCTTTAAAGTTGTAATTACAGGTTTATGAGCGAAAGTTAGCGATGATATATGCATGTGACTATGATTGTGGTTGGCAGTGATTGTATTATTATTGTTATTGCGATTGATCTGTAAGAAAATAATTTTTATTGTTACTTAACAACGGCTTATGCAACAATTTTATCAGCGAAAACATCGATATATCGATAATACCTTATTTATGCCACTCATATCGACGTATGGGGCAGTAGTCGATATGGGAGCTTGTCCGGGCGACATGTCGACATAGGAACTAGTGTCGGTGGCAGTAGAATAAGTAGAGTACAGTTGCGGTTGCGACTGAGGTTGGGAACATGATGTCGGAGGCGAAGAGAGAGCGGTTGGAACACTGGGTCTCGTGAAATCCAACTCCATGAGATCCTCCATACGATCGGACGCTCCGGAGCAACCCGAATTGTGTCCCCAAGAGCTCGACAGCAACGGCGCGGAACTTGACTTCGAATTTGTGGTTTCCGAACCAGCTGGTAATGGCGCAGTAATTACATTGGCTAGCCTTCCGATCTCAGGCCTCTTAGATCGACTACCTACGGAAAATGCTCGTACTCTGTTGGCGTCTTGCGGAGTAATGTCCAATCTGCATAAAGATTAATGTAAAGTAAAAAATGCCATTCATATCATTCATGTCGGTAGAGTACTTAAACAACGTTTAAAGCTCCTGAGTAATCGCTGCAGCCATATTGGATTGACATCGTAAGTGAGAAATTTGCATACTGTGTTTGCCAGCGTTCACTTAATTCACATGCGTAGCCTATTTTCACTTTACGTGCTTTTACGACTATCTACTGACTGTCAGAGGAGGGAGGGGAATAAGGACAGCTTCGGCCCAATTTTACAAGTGTTTTAATTGTTTTAAAGCAATCATATTATTTCTTTTTACCCAAATTCTCTTTATTTACGAATAGCAAAAAACTTCAAGGTGTCATTTCTATGTCACGATCCCATATGACCACGATAATTACTCAGAAATTAAATCTGATTAAAACTCATTTAGTTGAAACATTCTCTCAAATCATGTCATAGAATTTTGTGAATAATATTATATCAAATAACAACATATATAATACTTAAAATCTAAATAATATTTTTAATTACCTATTTTTACGATGCCTATTGGCTTGTTCCGGTCTCGATCCAACGGAGTAAGCTCTGGTTTGTCTGGCTTGCAGATCTTCCCCAGGTGTTAAAAAGCTGGTTACCTTGTCCAAATGATACTCAGAAAACCGCAGATCCGTACTAGGCGTGCCAGACGTAACAGAACAGCTACTGCCATCGTTCTGCGACATATCGTCCGAAAAGTGACCGTTATGACTATTTACAGGATCCATATCGACATAACCGTCATCTCCAACTGGTGCCATCGGTACGTAGCCATCCACATTGCTTTCCTCCACAAGGGATGATCCACGGGAATGCGAATGAGCCGTTGTCGCCGGGCTCATGGGCATGTATATGCCTCCACGACCCGGACTCGACCCACAGGGACTGTACATTTCACTCTGGTAGGAACTCTGCAACCAAAACGATCAATTATTAGTTTACCCAACAATTAAAAGTATAAAACAGTACTTTGTTTGAATTAAATATCATTTTATTTAAATAAAATATAGAAAATACAAACCAGTAAAAATAAGAATTTGAGTTTATTATTTATAAATATTATAAAAAGGGAAAATTTATTGGATTTTATTAAACATAAAAGATAATTAAATTTCTTTACTACATAGAGATTAGAAGATGGTTTACTATCCTTATATGTTTTATATTGTATAAAAGCTCTTTTATTAATAATATGTTAAGATTCAGAAGTAATATTACAAATACACCCACCTGAGAGGGCGAATGAGATTTAAAGTTTGGCGAGTATTTCAAATGTGGATGCGACGTTGACCACAGGGCATAGTCGTCACCTTTCTTGTCTAAGATTACAGGCTCGTCAGGTGTCAAGGAATGCCCGTACCTCGAGACAGTGCTTTCTTCCAAAATATTCTCACCACAATCATCCATCGAAGGTGACGATCCGGCCGAATCCGACGAACAGACATCGGAAGATGGACTAATAGGCATCGACGCGATTGGTGGAGAATATGAGAGGCCTCGGCCACACATGGAATGCGGTCGCGGTACGTGCGACATAATATGGGCTCCTCTAGGATGGCTTAACACAACTGTTGTTGGTTGTCCCTCACTGGTAGTACGAGCTCTCGACGGCAAACTGTCGCATCGATCGCGCCCGGTAGCACCTGCAAAGATACTCATCAGAAATCTCCTCGTGATGTTTACTT
The DNA here is from genome assembly GCF_000143395.1 of Atta cephalotes. NCBI lineage: Eukaryota > Metazoa > Arthropoda > Insecta > Hymenoptera > Formicidae > Atta > Atta cephalotes. The sequence goes on from NW_012130072.1 coordinate 364,490, forward strand.
GCATACAGTAGAAAGAAGCCAGTTCCATTGTCCCAGCATAGCAACAGCGGTTAGTTTTATATGTTCGCATATATAAATTATTATATATGTACACAATATATTTTTTATTGTTATATGTATATATATATATATATATATATGTATATATATATGTATATATATATTATTTTTTTTTCTTAAGTTAAGCAACAGTAATTATAGTCACTTCATCAAAAATATTCTGCGCGTTTGCAGAATTCGGATTAAAAATTAAATATAGCAAAATAAGGATTATGATAACCAGCTTGCAGAAATTATTATCCAAGTATCAACACTATGGAGCGTCCAGGAGAAATGTACAAAACATATTCATCATTCCTTATGTTCAATAACAAATGAATAGAAGATACGAACTAAAGCATTTGTTTCATAATACATCGTGCACTTAATAATAGCACTTAATAATATAGCATGCTAGCAAAACTTTACAATTGTAATTACTATGATCTCTTATTAGATAAACATAACATTGATTGGCTTTATACAGTTTGGAAGGAATGAATGTGTAACAAAAAGAGCAAAACAAGCATATTGCAGAAACACTGAAGGATAAAACAGAGATTCGGATCGATTAAACAAATATGTGTGACGAAACGAAATACATACACCGTAAAACGGATCTTTTAGATGGTTGCGTTTGATTGATAATAACGGCAGCTAAGGGCAGCGACAAGGTTCTCTGATGGGATATTGTCGCGGTTGTGGTTGTAGTGATCGTCGCGGTGACGGTCGCAGTAATGGTGGTGGTGATGGTAGTGGTGGTTGCAGTGATGGTAGTGGTAGTGACAGTAGTAGTAGTCATAGTTGCATTTGTTGTTGTTGTGACATTGTGAACGGATTGGGAATTATTGACGGAATGAGGATGACTCGCTACCGAATGACGACGTCTAGCGGTACCGGCACTGTTGGCATTAGTCGTGGCAATCCCAGTAGTCCAAGCCCCGGTACCAGCAACGGCTGCAAACCACACACCTCTCACTATCGCACAACTGTCTTTTGTCTTACGTGCATCTTGTGCCGGATATGACAGATACGGCACGGATAGTGTACCAATCGTGCTGTTAAAGACATGACCGCAAAAAGAATCTATCTCTTATGTTTCGCGATGAGTTATTGACAAGTCTGACACACAAAACCTATTTTAATAATCCTTTTCAACTAACTGTTCTCTTAAGTTTGATTTTTCTTATGACAATAACTTTTACGTGAAAAAAGAATTATGATAAAACACCAATAACATTACAAATGACAATAAAGCGTATCAATTCAGTTTCCTGTCTTTCGTCATCATTTTAGCAAGATGCATTATATACATATATATATGATACCTGACATTAGACAATTTACAGATTCCAGATAACTTGCCGATTGTATCAATCATGCTATTTACACTATGAAACTAACACTCAGAAAATGATGCATTACTGATTGACCCAAACTTTTATTTTTAACACAATTGATCATTGCATTCGTATAAAAGTTTCAGCTTTAGCTTTTCAATCTACATGTTTCCAAAAATTTATTTGATATCAACATAACAATAAGTTGACATTACTTTTAACGTTAAAAAAATATTTCCCATTTTATTAAACATTTATTAATTCTTTCCAAAAGATAATGTATTATAAATAAATAAGCTATGTGTATAATATAATAAATGATATTTACAAATGAAATGAGAATATATGATAGCACAATTTTTTTTAAATTTATTTCTTCTAAAAAATTGAAAATAAAAGTCATATCAATTGCGTATATGTAAATAATATGGGTTGTAATATATATCAAATGTAATAAAAAGAAAAATGCAATGATCAAGTTTTTGGATAAAGTCCTATATCCCATGAAATGGAAAATTGAAGAAAAATAAACGACATGTTCACTGTTTTTATGTGTCCTTTTTGCCATTCAAAATCCATGAAACGCGAAAGAAGGAAAGCAAATAGCTATTGTGACAGAGAACAGACCCGTGACTGTATTGGTGGAGGAGGTATTCCGAGATTGACTACACTGTGTGAGAACAGAGGAAGTAGCAGTCTGCTCTTGCAATGGTTCCACTTGCTCCTTGTATGTCTTCTGTTCCTCTGTAAACCCCGTAAACCCATTTGTGTTATTCTAAAGCTGAACACTAATGTGTACACATACGACGATTCACCTGGTTTTCTTAAAGTATACAATTTATTTAATGTGCGTGTGCAATTATGTGTAAAGGAACGGTGTATTAGACGAAGTTTCAAGTCCGGATTTAAAAGGAATTTGTAAAAAGGATAATTTTAAATACACAAATGACGTATATCGAAGCAAACTGAGACGCAGTATCTCTGTCGACTTCGGATTATAAACGTGATAACCGATATATCCCAAGTTACATATGCGAAACGAAAATCACATTTCGATAAGTAATACGAAACACGCTGAAAAAAACTGATAACTTACATCCTGATATAAAACACAATGGATAAACGATATGTACAAGGAGCAGATTTGCGAAAATTGCAGCTTACCTAGAGGCGAAAAGCCATGAAGCTTTTGACCTGTATGCCGTCTTTGAAGAACGGATATAGGTTTACTGGCTTCGTTGGCGGAGGAACTACGCGTTCTCTGGCGAGGTCCAACTTCGTCTTTGTTACTTTTCGAATTCCTCATCGCAGTCGTTATAACATCGTACATATTGAGCGCGATATTGTTATCTTCGACTGCCATCCAAAATTCGCCATCTCCGGTTACAGCGGATCGGCCAACCTCTATGTAGAATATATCATTCGCAAATCCACATCGTCTAATATAATTTAGCTGCAAGAGAAAAAAAATTTAGTGATTGTATATTGATTCTAATATAAATGTCAAATTTTGTTAATCTTCAACTAACGATAACAAAATTCTAAGATATATTTTTTAATAATAATGCGCATTATTAAGGCGCTTAATTTGCGAAGCTTCACGGTAAGCCTTCCAAACAGGCAATAATATATCAAGGCATTGAAATATCACCGTGTTCAAATGCTTTCGCCGTGTCACGTCGCTTAGTCTAAACAAAATCTTTCATTCACTTTATTATTCATGGTGAAAATTGATCCGTCTAAATACATTTCGGATCACCATGAATAAAAACGCTTTAAAATTAGACTACGGCGTTCTTTTGTTATTAAATAGCAAAGCTCGTACAAAAAAAAATAAAAGATTATACATAAAAAAAATAAAGATTATAGCTATAAGTACTAGTCTGTAACATGCTACACTACATTAACTATATTTAACGTAAACTTACAGAAATCTCGATAGAGTCAGAGTTATCCTGTGCCCCAATTTTCACTAAACTTAAAGTTTGATCGGTGAGGCATAATCTGTAGGGTCCATGAATGTTCTTTCGTGCACCGAGACCTCTTTTTTGCATTGTAACTTGCCACACGTGTTCTGAAAGACATAAAAAAAATGTAAGATACTAATCTCATTTGAAAATAACTTATGAATGTAATACTTCATTATGTAATAAACTATATTTAATTTCAATAGGTAAGTGTAAACATGCATTGTAGGTGAAGGGACAACAAATATTTTAAGTTTTCTATAATCAATTATATTTAAAAATTTAGAATTCAAAATAATACATGGAAAACTTAAAATATCTGTTATAATTCATTTACTGTAAATTATTATAGGAACTGTATATTATGCATAGTAATATTATGCAATAAACATCTATTTATAACGCAAACAAGTTCACTATTATTTATTATTATGTATGTTTGCATATACTTAAATGTTGTAGAAAACTTGTAGTTCAAATTCGTTATAGTGAATAATGCTCGAAAATATAAAATAATATAAATACTGACTCTTGTATAAAATAATTCTAATTCATATATATTAAGAGAATTGTGTTAATAATCAAGACAAACATGGAATCTTTTTTATATTAAAACAGAGATTCTGTGTAGAGGGACCAAAGGAGTAATACATAATTTGAAACAAAGGCGTTTTATTTATCCGACATTACTCTTGTTTTCTTTGTTCCTGCAAGGAACACAAAAACATAAACAATTGCCAACGTTATTTTTATTTCAAGGCTACATAACTCGTTCGAAATGTGGAAGTCACAGAATACACAGATAGTAGCGATGCACTTTTTATTGTGCATCTTTGTATCTATCCCTTTAGTTTCGCATAAATTTCTCAAGAATATGTACACAATTATAAAATTTGATATAGACAAAATAGGCAATTTTTTTTTAAGTTACAAGAAAACTCTTGTATTCTTAAAAAAAAAGGAATGAAACATAAAATTCGCGGAGAGGCATTCCGAAAATCATCGATTCATTCTATAGATGTAGATATAAACAAACGTGTACATGCGACCAAATTTTGTTGCTAGTCCCGTCAGTCGATGGTGCGCGATAATCTCATCATAGAAAAGGTACACGATAATCTCATCATAAAAAAAAAATCGATTATCATCCGCAGAAAACGAGAAGACTCATATTTTCCAAGACGCAACAGAATGTATATCAAGGCCGTACGTAAATTGCTAACTAAAGAACGCAAATGTCATTATTAGACAAATAAATAACAAGCGGGAATTTAAACGTCAATATATCGATATCCGTTTATGACGATGGCTAATTTTTGATAGCGCGATTATACGTATATATCGATCGGAGTAATAAAGGTTGCAAAGGAGCAATAAAGGTTGCTTATCAGTTCTCCTGACGGGAGTTCGGGCGGGAAATGGAAAAACGGCGCAATTGACTTATTTACCGAATGTAGGCCGCGGCTGTTCCCCATCGGGCACGTCCCCGCTCTGTAGCCTAAGCATCGCCTTGAGCCACTCGTCCAGCTCCTTCTCACTGTCGAGGATCAGGCAGAAGCACTCATCCTTGGTGTAGAGCGCGATCACGTGCTTGTGCTTGGTGTCGCCGCGCTTATTGATGTTGAAGCAGCTGTGCAGCAGTATGCTGCGCTTCGGCGGCTGCCTGTTCTCGAATTTCTTTTTGCTGTCGTAATACTCAAGGCAGGCGAGGCAACCGGGTCCCTCGCCGCGCAGCACAAAGTACTTCTTCTTCATCGTCTTGAGCTTCTTCAGATGGCCAGAGCGGATCACGGGCCCGCCCGAGGGCGATGCCGGGCCCCTGCCCGAAGACATCATCGGGATGACGATCGAAAAGATCGTCGTCGTCGTCGTCGTTGTCGTTGTCGTTGTCGTTGTCGTCGTCGTCGTCGTCGTCTTCGTCGTTGTCGCACGATTAGTGATTACCAACGAATCCCTCGAGTACGCGGGTACAAGCGTTTCGGCCCTTCGCGTTCTACGTATCATTCACATGATATCCCGGCTACTATCGTCCCTGCTCGCTTCCCACTTCCCGCTGCCTGTTCCTTTCTCCTCGAGCATGCGAGTCCGCGGCGTGCGCGGCGCGTTTCGCGGAACGTGCCGAGAGCACGTCGTCACACGTGCGTGCGGTGCGCCTCGTCCTCACCGAAAGACTGCGTCACGCACAACGGCGCAAAAGTTCATTTCATTGTGCTCGAGAAACGACGACAATTTCCACACTCGCATAAAATGTCCTCTTTCTCTTTTTCGTCTTATTTATATTTATTGTATTCTGCGTTTTATACCGATTTCTTTTCTAATTTTTTGTACTTAATTCTCTTTAATTTTTTGTGTATCTTCGTATTATTTTTGAGTTTCACTATACTTTCCTTGTCGATTCTTACTTTTCAATGTTATAAAATTTTTTACTTTTGGTATTTTTGTTTATCTCGAATGTTCTTAGAGGACATGTTCCTAAACCGACGATAAAAGTTCAATCGATCGATCAATCAATCTTTTAATAAATAATAGATATCTCTCCGTCTCTGTCGCTCCTGCAACACGATTAACGTCGTCGCTCAATCGCCTTGGTGGAGCGTGATCCGCGCACTTTCGCGGGCATAACAACAACGACCGTCAACGTGTCAGCGAACTGCGCCTTCCAGCGCCACGATGCTTCCCTCCGTTGTTGAGGAAAAACGTGCCGTCTTCGTTGTCGACTCGCTGTTATCGCGCGTCGCTCAGGTCCGTCGCACATTGACAGTCACGACGGAAACGATATCGGGAGCGGCTCTCGTGAGGCGCGCGCGCCTTCGCACTGAGCACGTTTCGGGACGTAAATATACACGGCGATGCGTGCGAGCAACAGCCAGATTACATGTGCGATGTGCGATGCAGCGTTCCTCGTCGCAGCGTTCCCCGAGGTCCGAGGACGTGCTGCTGCTGCTGCGTCGTGTCGCGTCGCGTCCCTCTCTCTTCCTCTCACGATGGCAGTCGCGGACGTCCACCTTCTCGTAGGTTAGGAGGAACGACAACAATAACAATGGCGAGCTATGGCCAGCCACGAGACGACGATGACGATGACGATGACTGCGGCAACGAAACGATCACAATCTTCACAATCACCCTCGGTCCTCTCTCGCTCGCACGTTCACGGCGTCGGGAACCAAGTAGGGAAGATCCCGCGGACTCCGAGATATTGCGACGGCCACTCTCTCACTCTCGCTACGCTCCCTCCTTCACACTCCGTCCACCGTCTCTCGTCTCTTTCTCTTCCTTTCTCACTCTCCTTCTCTCTTTCTCTCCACGTCTCGGCACGCCTCGAATCCACCTGTCACGCGGTTTCGTCTAATTTCGCCCGCCACCAATCTCAGGCGGCTCAGGCCGCATCTCGGGCGCGCCGAGGTTCCTCAACGGTGGCTCGGACGTGCCATGCCACCGCCGCTCGCGCATTCCTCGCGCGAGCAAGTAATTCGTGACGCGCGTCCGCGATCGGGGGAGGACAGTGTAGACGCCGGACTGCCGTGAGCCACACGACGAGCCGTCACACAGCGCGTATGCCACGAGGTGCGGCCGTTTTGTGAGCGAGCGAGCGAACAACCGAGCGAGCCCTCCTCCTGCACCTGTTTATCTCTCCGAATAACACAATTTACTGCGTGCTCCACGACGGTGACGTGTATACACACGAGTGCGCGCGCGTGTTCTCATACGCGTGCGAGAATAAACACCGACACTAACTCACTCACGCGCGCGCTCACCGCACATTACACTCATACGTGCGCGCGAGCGCACGCGCAGAGGAACAGAGATAGAAAGACGGACGGTCGGTCAGCCGCCAGACAGACAGACAGACAGACAGACGGAGAGCGTGATACGCAATACGATTCACGACGCAGAGTGCGAAAGAGAGAGAGAGAGAGAGAGAGAGAGAGAGAGAGAGAGAGCGACGTGGCGGCGAGGAGGGAGGAAGAGACACACAACAACGAAGACGAGGTTCTCTCTCTCTCTCTCTCTACTACGCGGACGACGAACCGCCGACGTA
>NW_012130072.1:371894-401704 GCF_000143395.1 Atta cephalotes
AGAGAGAGAGAGAGAGAGAGAGAGAGAGAGAGAGAGAGAGAGAGAGAGAGAGAGAGAGAGAGAGAGANANNANCTCTCTCTAATCGCGAGCAAACGCCGCACGTCTCGAGTCTCTTTCGTGGAAAACGTGTTACAGCGTGGCGAGGAAACACGACCGACGTATATCTGTACAGACAGACACGACGGACGGACGAACGGATGGATGGATGGACGGACGGACGGACGGACGGACGGACGGATGGATGGATGGATGGATGGATGGATAGACGGGAATAGCGGGTGACGGTGAGCCTCGCAAGTGGGCGGCTGGCCGAAATTCGCCCCTTATCGGCACACAGCTCGTGGCACGGTCGCGCGCTCCTCTCGATAAATAGGCTACTGCCAAGGGCAACGCGATTTTTTTTCATGCGCAATAGCGGCGGCCGACATCAAAACAACCGTGGCAGCGACGGCGGCATTCCAGGTCGATGCGGGGGGTGGAAGAGGGGGAGCGGGGAGGGGGGAGGGGGAGAGAAACGCGGTTTCTTTTCCTCTCCCCTCCCTTTCTTCTCCCCTCTCGCCGCACCGCGCTCTCCGTCCGTCGCCGACTGACTTCCACTCTTCGCGCTCCTTCTCCGCAGCTGCTCCTCGTGTGGCTCCTCTTCCGCTCCTCCTTCTCCACCGCGTCTAAGGAGAAGAGGGGAAACGACACGCACACCCGGGACAACCCGATTAACGACGCACTATCAGCCACGCACGAAAATAGACGCGGGGATATCACGATCACGTCCGTGTCTCCCCTCGTCCCACCTCGTAAGGGTCGCGATCCAACGGAGACGACAAATTCGAGGCGACTCCTTCGCCCGAGTATAGAATTCTTCCTCGACCACCTCAACCGTCGTTAAGGCGTGCGTGCGTGCATGCGTGCGTGCGTGCGTGCGCGTGATAAACCCTCACGTCCCGCAGTACTTACCAAGAGTACTTCGGATGCGCGCGACAAACAATCGTGTCGTCACTCGCGTGACTGTGATCGAGATCAGACGCAAGCAATTATACCGATCGGCCGTCTTTCTCGTTGTTTAATCGTCGATCGTCGCGACGCGAAAACGTTAACACAATTGCGACGCAGACGCGATCGCGACGTAACGCACAACTTTCGACTCTCCTTTCAACGCGCGTAAAATTCGTGCGAGTCCCCGCAATCGCCGGGTAACGTGGCCGCCGGATGTTCCAGCAAAAGGCGACGGGACTCTCGCTCACGACACAACACACTCGCGCGCGACACCTCTCTCTTTCTTTCTCTTTCTCTTTCTTTCTCCTTCTCGTGAGCCGCGCGCGCGGGTTCACGCCTAGCCAACCGAACAGACGATCGTGTCTATCTTGTAAAGGTCATGTGTACGCCGAGCTCCGCAGTTGTAAACAAGATGTACGCAGGCGCTGAGCGCGAGTGCGAATGGCGGCGGCTCCGATATACGCCGCTACGCGATTGTAAATACGAACTGAAGCGCGCGCGCACGTCTCCGCTCGCGCATTCGTATGCACGTGCGGTACGTGCGTCGTGTTTATTACGTACACACGAGCGCGACGGCGACACGGCGCAGTGGCGTAACAATCGTGTCAACGGACGGACGTCGCAATGCGGAAGAACCTTGCGGGGATCGGATCTCCAGGAATTAACATGCGCGCGACGGCGCCGACGAAAGCGCGTGAACCTCGATTCCGTCAAAAGCAGTCGAGAGGATGATCTACGTCCCGCCGAAAGGTGGAGGCATGTCGATCAGAGAACGTCGACCGGGAACGCATCCCGAGTAACGAGAATCGATACCCCTCATCGCGAAGGCCAAAACTTGCGCGTATTACGATGCCTCGTAATTCTGGAGCACGCGGTCTGATTACTTCAAAAATGTGTCAATGATGATGTTCCAGGACTTCCAGTATCCCGATTTTGTAATGATTGTTTTAACGACAATTCGATATCTACATTATTGCGCATTTTTTTTTTACCATGTACAATATAAGGATATTAACACTGTTATTAAGAATTACAAAATCCGGTACTGGATTGTGCCGCATATTTCAAAGAATACTTTTCCATGGAATTGTGTTGTTTAAGTTTACGCGAATCTTTCTCATGTAAACAATATAGTTAGACAGTTTAGCAAAATACGTAAATTATTTAAATTGGATAACACCATAAAGAAAAAAATATTGTTTTAAATAATAAATATTGTTAATATGTATCTAACTTTAGTTATACTATACTGCAGCCAAAAAATGTACGTTTTAATCAATTTTAATAAATATTCGCGAATATATGGTACTAATTTGACATTTATTTACAGTAAATATTTATTAAATAAGTGATAATTAAACCAATTAGTGATTCTTGTACTAAATAAATAAATATATGTTTACATTTAATAAACATTCAGCTCGTTACTATTCAAATATTTATTAAAATTTAGTTTTTAAGAAACTTCAATGCAATGACCAAGAACATATAATTACTTCGATGATCTATAAGTTATTTGCATAGATGATACAAAATATATATATATAAATATATATATATAATTTACAATGAATAGTATATGTATAAACATACTATAATATTAATGGCCCTGCAGGTCGATCTGTTCTTTCTAACTAAATTTCATTTTTCCCCTTTTTCTCTTCACATTACAAAAAAGAAGAAAAACAAGCAATTAACAAAAAAAAAACGGATCTATAATTATCACGATTACGTGCTTGTATTATCTATCTACCTGGTTCGCTCTCGAGATTTTTTTTACACGATTCGTTTTATCTTCTACGAAAAAAAAGGAGGAAAAAGATGAACCATGTAAGAAGTTCAACTAAAAAGAACAGAACTATATAATTATCGCAATTATGCTTATATGCCTCATACTTGCCTACCTCTGATTCCCTCTCAAGAAGCCTGTGCTTTTTAGTTCAATTTCTTGCACGGTTCATATTTTTTCCTTTTTTTTTCAACGTTAAGAGAAAAAGGAGATGAACCGTATAACACTAAACTCAGACAACATGCATGTCTAAAAAAAACATCATAAAAATGTTTTGGAAACATGTTTAAAATATATTTAAAAAATATATTTTAACATTATGTAATAACATTATGAAGACATCTTCTAGACATTGTGTGTTGTCCGAAAAAGTCTGCAGTCTTTTAAAAAATATCTAAATAATAAAATAATATATAAGAATATATGACGAAAATATATACTATATGTTAATATTATATTATAAATTTTCCTAGTATTTTTACAGGTATATTTTTCTAGAATGGAATATAAAATTTTCTAGAATAATCAGATTTATCAGGCACGTTCGATCTGAGTTGATGCTGAAATGTACTTGTTGTAGGTATATGTTACGAATCGAATAAGCGCAATCCGATTGAATCCAATATTCCACGCTAGTCATATTTTTTCATACTTTCCCCGAAATGGAATGATCAGTTAAATTTGAATGAATTTGTAAATCAATATTTATAATATAAAAATGGATATGTACGTATTTATAGAGTTGCACACTGAAAAAAATATAGTCACACAAAAATATAGCACACTGAAATAAATATTTAATAAATATTTAATTGAATACTGCCAACGAAATATTTATTAAAATTAATTATATTTTTTTCTCAGTGCATGTATTTGAAAAATTCAACTTAGCGTATGAAAATATCACTGAAGACAATTTTCATGAATTATAAGATAAATTGTAAGAAGAAACGAATTATATACTTTAACATGGTATTCAGCAAAATCTAGCTAGTCAATTCAAGAATAATTCTAGGTAAAAAGCTAAGTTTTTCCAGGATCCATCAATTATCATTATTTAATTGATTTTCATCGATTTCTCACAATATTGTAATGCTGTTTTCACAAGATTCTATATGAATGAATTAAAACGCTAATAAATTTGGAACAATATTACTTATTGCTTAATAAATAATATTAAATAAACATTCCATCAACACAAATGATTTTTCTATGTTCCAATTTTAGATACTAAATTCAAGTTTTCTATTGATAACTTATTGCATCTTTTAAGGAAATTATTTATATCCAAATACACAAATTTCTTTTTATTATTTCTTTCTCTTTTCACCATTATTTTTTAATGAAAAGAACGAAAAATTCCAAGCCAGTCCTGAAATTTCAAGGGAATTTTCCAGAATACATAAATTTGTAGTATAATTCCAGAATTTCCAAGGATATTTAAGAACCGTTGAATATCATGTTTAATTAACTCATAATTAATGTGCATAAATCAATGAATAATTTGTGATCAATTTTACAGATTCGTTATAAACTCTTCAAAGTAATACAAGTTGCAGGATTAAAATTTTGAAATTTTTTCCTTAATGGAAAAAAATTTTATTTGGTCATTTTCTAATCTAATTCCTTCAATTCTTCTAGTTTCTAAAATTTCTCAATTTTGAAGACTTATCAGATACGTATATAGGAGCATTTAATATATTACAAGATATTGTACTATCTCTAAAAAATTATGTATCACACATGCACGCGCGCGCACGCAGACGCACACACAAAATTTAAAAATATATTCAGATGAAAGTTGTATAAGAGAAACGAATTATAATAAAATCAATTTTTTAAAAAGCGATCTTTTAAGACCATTGGAGATCGCCTCCATTTGTATATATATATATGTGTATGTATAATTTTTTTTACATAATTATCCTATTCTGCAATTCTATTTCTAGCTTAACTGAAAAATTCAGTTAAGGTAGAAGTTAATATGCACAGAATAATGAGATGAATCATGAATTGGTATAAAGAAAACAGTTCTTTAAAAATATGTAATTACATAGTTTGTTAACACTTTAAATGTTTCACTTTGTAATACTAAAGCCTATTAAATAATATTAAAACATTCACATACGCCGTATTTACTTTTTTTAGTTGAATCTTGTGTCTTAATGTTTCTTTTTATAGTAAAATAAATGAAAATATTTTTCAAAATATTGGTAGTTATATAAGGTGTAGTAAAAAGAAATCCATTATTTTTCTATTAAATTTCATGCAAAAATAATGGATTTCTTTTTACTACACCTAATATATTGAATTGTGACATATATCTATCATTCAATCTGTAATTTTTAAATTTAGATTAGATGCTCTATGAATAAATATATATTAAAATAAAAAATAATGAATTTGACTTCTTATTATATTGTTTAAATTACATCCTTAAACAAGAATTTTTTTAGCAATAGTATATAAAGAAATAAAATCGAGAATAATTAAACACTTTACTAAAGAAATATAAATAAAGAATTGATTTTATTAGAACAAGTACAAGTCATTAAATGGACTGATATAGGAATAATTATCTCAAAAATATGGATTTTTTTTTTAGATATATAAAAATATATTTACATACATAGTAGACCGCAGACAATAGCTTTAGAAAAATTTGGCAAAATGATCTACATTATTTTTCTATATATAATATATATATAGAATATACTTATAGGATATAACTACACCCTATTTATCTTCTCAGCCGATAGATAATTAAAATTAATGATCTAGTTAGTAATAATCTAATATTACAAATCTCATCTTCAAAAAAATAAAATAATTATAATATTGAATAAGTAAATAAAATATAATAATGAATATTAAAAATAATTTTGCATCTTATAAAAAATATTACATTTTAGCATCCATTGAGTAAACAATACAAGATTTCTATGTAAAAATACATAATAGATGTATTTTTATATCACAATGTATGTGTAGAATTATACATAAATGCCTAGCCATCCAAAGATACATGCATTAGAGAAGACATAAGAAGATATGAGAAGGAATGAAAAATCATAAAGTCATGGCATTTATATCCTAGTACATACGTACAAACAAATTTTCAAAACTATATTAAAATGACATTTACTTAAATTATCAAATAATTTTATTATTACTAATGTTATATTTATTACTATTGTCACGTCATGTTTCATTGCCTGAAAATAAAAAAGAACATAATACTGAAAATATAATATTAAAGTAAATCAATCGTTCTCGAGAATAGATACAGGCGCTATATTTTTGACAACTTTTATTTTAACATTATTCATTAATAACTTTGTAAAGATTTTGAAAAAACTATGAAAGAAATTTTTTTAATTCGTCTTAGTTTTATGTAAATTAAGTAATACAAACTATGTATCTTAAAATAGAACCTTGATCAAAAATATTGGGTACCTATATTTTTTTCATAAATATGAAATTCTTTCACCTATTATTTCCTATTAATTACCGACATTATACATAAGAGTATTTGAAACAAGTATTTGAAACAAGATAAGTCATAGTAAATGGCGAAAATCAATTTTTGAATTACAATGTTAAATAATAATTAACAAATTAATATTTTTGACCAAAGCCATATATAAAGCATAGTTATTTGGCATAAATCTTTTTATAATAGAAGAAATCTTAGTTTTATATGTATATAGTACATATATATTTATATAGTTATATGTATATAGTTAACAAGAAATTATATTTGAGTAACAACTTGCATTGATATTTACCTGAGTAACAAGTATTTACCTACAACAATTATTACTTTCTAGATTAATACAAACGCAAGAATCAACTATATAATAAAACATTAACTGTGTAAGAGATTTTCTCTTAGTGAAAGATTTATATACACAAAGACAAGAGAATACTACCAAATATACCAAGTATACATATGATAAACAAAGCACTTTCCAAGTATTCTCTTGTCTTTGTGTATAATATTTTCATTATTGATGGCAATGATTTCTGCAGGATCACAATTAAATCATCCAATCAATCAGTTCGTTCAAAATATATTCTCTTAAAAATATATTCTCTTAAACGGTGAACTGTTATTTTATAGTACTTTGTATGTCATTTAAAGAGAACAAAAAAGAATAAAAAGATGAGTGAGACAAAAGTAACATTGGATAATGATAAAGTTACAAATAGAATAAAATATCTGAAAGGGATCGGTGTGGCTCAGCTAGAAGATTTTGTCCCACCAGGTACACAAGTTTGTGTGCGTATTGACAAGGAGCTGGTACACGTATCGTACCGGGCCAATTATAGTATAAATGACAAAGTTTATATGTCAATCGTTGCATGAGATCTGTTTCCATATTTGATGAATCATGAATGACGATGTAATGTGTGGGTGTTACTGTACCCTGTCGCACATTTTGCGGCACGAGAAAAAAGTCGTAATAGTTTCGCCTCGTTATGCACGAATCAACAATAGTTCCAGGTGCAGGATTGTCTAAACCATCTCTCTGCAAATTAAAATGTCATTGTCAATTAAAAACTTATCATTAACGCAACATATTTCACGATTATATCATAATTCTAGCTATACTCACTCCTTTGATGAATATCCGCGTGTTAATGCGTTTTTGAACTATAATTACACTAAGTTGCGGTTTGTAATTCGGCGCTATGCGATTAAACGTCGCCAATAATTGTTTTACCTCGTAATTTTCTACGTAATCTAAATCTCCATCACCGACTCCATCACGATATATCATTATACGTTCTGGATTACATCCGTTATACTGACAACATATTTATCATTTTGATGAATCAATCAAAAGAAGTTTACATTTAAAAGATGAATATTAATTACTTTGTGAAATGCATTAATAGCTGAAGTAAGGCACACTTGTAGCATATCAACTAATTCTTGCTTAGAGGCCTGCATATAAATTCTACTGTGCCATTTAGTCAATCGAGTATCCAAACTAGCAATAAATCCCGCAACACTTTTTCGTGAACCTCCTCCAACACCAGCATGATAAACATCTATACCACATATCATACAGTTTTTCTACAAAACAATAAAATTAATTGAATAAAATAAGATAAATACATAAATAAAATTATATATGATAAAATAGAAGTTTTCTATATACTAGTGGCAAAGCGAGAGTCCACAGTGCTCCTCCTAATTTGCAATTGATTTGAAGTGCTATCTTTTCTGTAATACTTTTTAATTTATGAGACTTAGAAATTGTTTTCGAAATAATGACTTGTGATGGTATAGCTTTCTGTACACAGCATAATCTGAAATGTAACAGAACAATAAAACATACTTTTCCAGGCTTTATCTTTAATTATTGTTACATAAACGAATAAATTTCGAAAACGTTATGTTATGTTTTCATGTCCAAGGACCAAGATATACTCAATTTTTATATGTTTATATTGTATAATATATTGCAACACAATATATTCACATGTGCAAGAAGATAAATATCATATTATAAAAAAAAATTATTTTACTTTTTTATTGCCGAATAGCGATCAGTGCGGTTGGTTGGAAATACAATAACTAATAATTCGAGATTATCGGTGAGATTATTTTGAATTTCTCGTAGATAAGTTTCAGTTCTATCATCTCTTAAAGTAACCTGTTTTGGGCTATCAATTTGCATATTGATCGCAATTGCAACTTTTTTCAACTGTTCTAAGAAGTCTCTTACACAATCTCTATCCTTTATAAAATATATAATATTCCATTTGGATAAATTAGGCTAAAACACAAGAGACATAAGTGTAAAATAATAAAATGTTTTTATACAAGATGATTTTCACTATGTATAATTACGTATGTAGTTTTTAATTTCTAAATATTGGGAATACAAATTAGTTCGGTCCGTTTTTTTGTGCATTTATTTCAAAATGAATGAATAGATCAATTAAAGTATTGATAAGTATGTTATCGCTGCCTACTACTTTTTCCCATCTCTCAGGCAATTTTCAAATTCCATCTCGAAAAAATGACTCATCTTTGGAGACGATCCAATTTTGGAGCCAATTTTCGATTTCTGCGAAAGAAGTGAACCGGTAACTTGCTGCATCCTTCGGAACAACCAATAATCAGAAGGAGCAATGTCCGGAGAATACGGCGGGTGCGGTAAAACATCCCATTTGAGCGTTTCCAAATATTTTTTTACGACTTTAGCGACATGAGATCGAGCGTTGTTGAAAAAGAAGAATAACTTTATCATGTCTTTGCTCGTATTCCGTTTTTCTCGCAATGCACGGCTCAAACGAATCAATTAAATAGATACCGATCGCCCGTAATGGAATCGCCAGGTTTCAACAGCTCATAGTAAACAAGACTCTTTTGATCCCACCAGATACAGATCATGATTCTTCGAACCATGAATATTCGGCCGTGGTGTTGATGTTGAGCTCGATTGATCGTCTTAGCGTAGTATTTTTTCTTCTTGGGGTTGTCGTAGAATATCCATTTCTCATCTCCAGTCACAATCCGATGCAAAAAACCTTTTCTCTATTGTCTTTGAATCAGCTGTTCGCAAGTGAAAAATCGCGTCTCTCGGTTTCATAAGGCACCCAATTTCCTTGTTTTTGAATCATTCCCATGGTTCTCAATCGTATAGAAACGGCTTGTTGAGTTACCCCCAATGATTCTGCAAGCTCCTCTTGCGTTTAATTCTGATCTTCTTCGAGTAATGCCTCTAATTCGAATTTTTTTGGCTGTCCAGAGCGAGACTTGTCTTCAATGCTAAAATCTCCATCCTTGAAACATCGAAATCATTCCCTATATGATTTATCAGTTGGAGCAATGTCACCATAAACTTCGACAAGCATTCGATGGGCTTCAGCCGCACTTTTCTTCCAATTAAAGCAAAAAATCAAAACTTCCCGCAAATGCTGCTTGGTTAACACAAAATTCGACATTTCAAACACAGTAAAAATCAAGGTTTTTGTATGAAACTCAAAGCGATATAAACTGAATATTATTGGCAGATGTTTAACCTCTCTGAAACCACTAAAATCAGCTGTCACTATGAACTGTTCACAACAGTTGGAGCAATCTTTAGGAAAACGGACTCAACTAATTTGTACTCCCAATAATTGTTAGTTAATATACTTACAGTACGTAACACGGGATTTTTTACTGCAGCACTGCTCCAGTCTGCTCTCTCAGTCGTCTTAAAAATTTTATTATTTCCAAAATGTATCATTTCAGGCTCAAGATGTCTTGCAGTAAATCTAACTAAATCAGAGCTTAAATGCAAACCCCATTCTGATAATATTTCTCGAGTCACATCAGTCCTCTGGACCTCTTCTAAAAATCGTCTGATCACATCTCGACGTTGATTAGGTGACATTTTCGTAACTCCGCTTAAGTCTTTCATAATGTAATGATTATTGCGAATATTATCAGTAAGACCCGCTGCATAGCTTAATTCCGGTATCAGATAAATTGTTCTTTCCTCTTTCTATTATATTCAAATGATTTTTTTGCAATAAGGGATTTTAAATGATCATCAATATCACATCAACAATAATATGCAGAATATCGTATTTTATATATATATATATATATATATATATATGCATGAAATCACAAACCTCGCCACTTGGTAATCTAGCTGTATCACGATGCACTAAAAGAGGTTGTTGTACATCTTCAATCTGGATATTCCAATTTATCTTATAATAATCGATGTACGATATTTGTTCACCGTTTTTAAAGAACATATCTGTTGGTGTTTTATTAAAAGCGACGTCATCTATACGATATGTTTTATTATTATATCTCGTTAGTACACTTGTACCAACTATTTCATTTATAACAGCATCTTGGTAATTATAATGTGATTTTTGGAAAATCTCTCTTCTAAAATGTGATTACATAAAATAAATTTAGTTTACTGTAAATTATTCAATCGTGATAATATTCGAAAATTTCGTAACATTGGAAAAAAAATCTTACATTAAATCTCGCACAGTTTCTGTTCGCATCACTCGATGTTTCGCATCTAAACACAATTTTAAACCACCCTCGTATTCATTTACAGCAGTTACATAACCAGGCCACACTTCTAATCGATGTTGGGGCAGAGCGTATGCGCCTTTTGGATTAAAATTTTGTCGACCAATACGAACTAAGCTAAGTGCTCGCATAACACGATTGATCAAAACATTGAAAAATTGAATATTACACATTGATTCTTTCTTTTTAAAAATAATTGTGAGAGTTACTTTTGAACCATCCATTGGATGTTCCGATTTATAGTGAGAAATCTGAAAATTTAACAATTATACATCATATAATATTACGTACATTGTATTAATATAAAAGTTCTCTATCAGAGTTCTTAAACTCACATCTTGAAACAATTTTATTGGTAAATAAAGTAACGTTCCATCAAATATTCTTGTTCGTCCTAATGCAGCAGAATGTTGATTAAGTAACTTACGACGTAAGCCTACTGAATCAATATTTGGCGAAAATTTAATTTCATATTGGAATAAACCTTTTCCAGGTTCTAGTATCAAATCCACATAGTTACAGTATGCTTCTATTCTATAAAGAAAAACAATCTTCATTAATTATTGCTATTAATTATTATTATTTTAAATTATAATAATAATATATTCATCCTTTATTTCTCGTCATAAATGATAGTGATATTGTTTCATTTTTATCAAAAGTAATCTACATATTTTTTAAACTTGTCTATATTGTGTAATTTGTAGAAACGAGCGAATTATTCAAATATGAATCGAATCGCATCTATACGATCAGAACCCAGATTAAAAATCTAATTGTAAAATCTAATTTTCAAATCTAATTGTAAGAAATTTCAATATGAATCACATATATTAACACACACACACGCGCGCGCACACACGCATACGTATGTATGTATAGAAAATTATTTCCCGCTACAGTGTATAATCAATATTTCTCTTACACAGAACTTTTTTATCATCTATATATTGAAATTTAACCTAATAATAAATACGTTGTTGATTATTTTAATAATTTAATTCAATTTAATTCGATTCAATGTCAAAAAATTTTTTCGTACATTCGTACATCTCTACTAATCTCTCTCTATTAATTTGACTAATCCAAATGTCGAAAATATTATCTAATATATCTTCAACTTGAAAATTTCTTACATCATGAATAACGTATCAAATAATTAATAAAAAAATAATCGCACATGGAATCACAAATGTATAGAAACTTGCAATTATAATAATTTTTTATACGACTGATAAATTTTCTAATCAATCACATTAAAATGTCTCATTAGGGTTTTATTCATAAAATGTTCTACTTTTTTTTGTTAGTGAATAATGAAACAGAAACAAAAAAGACTATTTTTGGAAGTTGATTTTTTATTCACTCAAAGAGTAAAATAAAGGACAGGAAAAATAAATAGCTTATTACATCCAGACATCCTGTGTATTATCAGTTTTATAATTTTCTGAATTTTTAAGTTGGGTTATTGTCTTATAAGTCGAAAATGTCGTATTAAAATAGTAAACGTATTGTATTAATTACTTACTTCATTCCAGCTTTGCCTTGTCGACAAATCGGTGCAATATCATTCGGAGATTGTAGGTCTTCTGACGAAGGTGGATTATTATATACAGAAATGTCAGCTAATTTTCCTAAAACTCCTTCAAAATCATCCTTACTAACACTTTCTGGTATAAATGATGTACTTGGTTTGCTGAATTGTAAAAAATATATTTGCTGTAAATGTGCATTTATAAATGTAATTCAGAGATAACAAAATACTTTCACTCACCTAAGCTTTCTTATTAAACTTGGGATAGCGCCTCGACCATGACCTATTGCTAATGAAGAGTTTTTGGATTCCTCACTACTGCTGCTATTCAATGATCTTAACCAACCAGGTATTCGCGCACGTCCGCGACCTCCACTAGAACTTGAAGCATGAGATGAATATCCTTCAGATGATCTTGATGTCTGTTCAACTGATGAAACACTAGGTGTTTCTAGAGAATGGTGCGTTTGAGATCGTTGCATTTGTGCTCTCTGCTTCATCATCTCTAACAAGAAAAATCGTCCTTGCCCAGGTTGGTTGTTATCCATTTTGTGTTCTGTAATTTTTTAAATAGATATACATTAATACTTATTAGTATATATATCAATATTATAAATATTTAGAAATTCGATTACTTCACTTAATATCTAAGCACTAGCGATTTTTTTCAAAATAGAAACATGCCAAAATATTAATCTTTGAAACTTATATAAAATAATTTCACGCCCCCTTCAAATACGACTATAAGTTTTAAATCAAATAAGAAAGCGCCATATGGCTTTAAATATTGATGTCTAATAATATCTCTAAATGTAAATTGTAATATATCTTTCAATTATATCGAGATGTTTATATTCATGTACAAATATTTTTTAAATAATTTTATATTAATATTCTGCAGTATCTCTTTATTGGGATTGTAATTGAAATCTAAGTTTGAGAAATATATCTATCTAAGAAATTTATTTAGTTTTTTAGCATATTAATAACATCTTTTTAACAGGATGCCTGATCGAGCAAAATCAAATGATTAAAAATAGCTTGTCAATTTAAAGTGATATTACTACAGTAGTTTAATTGCGTTTATAAGTCCGGAAAACCAATTCGGCGCGCAATACGAATGACTACAAATGATATATATGCAAGTACATATACAAAGTGTCTCATAACGATTAATTAATATTCATATACATAATAATTAATAAATAATAAAGAATATTTAGGATATTTCGCGGTCTAATCCGTTTTTTACACTTATTAAATATACATCTCTTTACATCAATTTGGTGCATCCAATCGAATTCGCTAAACTGTTGCTTTTGCGAAATTGTCAGGACAAAGTGCCTAAAATCCTCTTGATTTATTTCCTCAAACTTCTGGAAACTCGATTAAAAATTTGAACGAAGAACTTTCATTTCGATGATTGCAGCAATAATGAAGGAAAATTAAAAATGTCAAACAATTTCAGCAATTTAAATTTTCAATAATTTTCAGTATTATTTCGTCTAAGTGATAATTTTTACTTATTTTGTAATGTTAGGAGAGATAATTTTTATTTATTTTGTAATATTAGGAGAGATAATTTTTACTTATTTTGTAATATCATAAGAGATAACGTCTCCTAAAAAATAGACGCGATTCTTTGAACAATCAATCCAATATTATGGAATATTCCAAATTTTAAACACGTTTTTAATTTCTTTGTTAAACAATACAAGTAATCTAGATAAGATCAATCATTTAAAACAAACGAGGATAATAATAAAATTCAATTTATTACTTCAATTCAATTTATTACTTCATAATATCTATATATAAATAAAATACGATATCTCGATTTGGAATATTTCGGAATCTTTACTTAGCTCTCTTCAGCTATAAATAAATTAATATATATAAATATAAAAATAGTACATAGATGACTATAATTTAATGTTTGAAAGACACATCTTACATACAATATTCATAAGAAATCGCTCAATATGACCAATCAGCAAGATAATGTGATCTGGGCATCTACTGTGAAGCAGGTCGGAATTATTCCGTTTTCATTAGAAAACACAATAGAAATCTGAGGAATAATTGAATAATTCTGATTGGAATCCGACTTATTTCATGATAGATGCCCTGGATGATTCCGTCATTTAATTTCAACAAAAAATTCTTTGCTATGCTTTTTCTTGTTTTAAATATTAAACAGACTCATAGCAAGAATAGAATATCAATAATATATGTTTTTATGTATATTCTGTGCGAATGCATGCGTATGCTTATTTATCGCATCTCAAGATCTTAAAATTTCAAATGTCTTTTTTTTTCATTTTTTATAGGCAACAAAAAACATTTTTTCTGATACCAATTCCAACAGACCCTCCATTCTTAAAATTTCAACTTTCTAATACTAATGTAATATTAATTTTCTTCGAAAATTGTTTCAAAAGAGTTCTTCAAAAAATTTATTATTTCTCTCTGACTCCTCTGCCTACCTCCCCCTCTCCCCTCTCTCATATCTCTGTTTCTCTTGATAACACCGTCACCAAATTTCATTTAGTATAAATCTTTTTGTAATCTGTAGATGCATAATTTGATTTTATTGATTTTTCCTGTTTTTCACTTGATTTATTTAAGTTTTATTAATAAAAATTTAATAGAAATTTATAATTAATAGAAATTTATAATAATAAAACACTGAGCTGCTTTATCTGTGAATCGCACAATCATAATTTATCTACAGCATAGTTTCCCGAAGTGAGCATTATCGCTCTGATAGGCGCTGAGAAAGTCTGGCAGGGTTAAAAGAAACTGATTAAAAACACATTACGAATTAATGTGTTTTTAATTAGTTTCTTTTAACGTGGCTTTAGCTAAAATCGATTTCTGTTTTTTAGTCAAAATTTAGCAATAATTTTATTTTACCTTGCATTATTTTTTGTTAATATATATATTTTTAAGCTAATCCAACCTAGTAATAAAATAGAAATAAAATAGTAAAATAGAAATAAAAAAACAAGAATTAGATAAAAATAACTCAGAAAAACATTTTATTATATATTAAGTAAAATAATAAAAGATAAAACAAACATTATTGATATTGTATATATAAAAACAAAATATATTTTTTTAAGAGATCCATAGATTTGGCGAGATACGGCAGTAAAAAGATTAAGGCAGGTAATATGGATCTGTACTTTTTAAAATTTCTACATTGCTCTATAATCCTTATTAATTTTTCAAATGATATAATTTTCATAGAAACATCAAAATAGACCTTAATAGAATTTTAATGCCCGTTTCCACCAATGTAGATTAATAATGTAGATTAACTTTAATCTCGATCAACTTATTCTTTGTCTTTTTCTAATCTTTTAGAATTAGAAAAAGACGAGTAAGTTGAACCGAGATTAAAGTTAATCTACGTTGATGGAAATGGGTATAAGACATTAGTACTAGTATTAATGTTGATGTCACACTCGAATGCGCATGCATGAAAAAAATGACTCGTCTAATTACTCGACTATTACGCTATGTTCTCATATTCACTGTCAATTGAAAATTTACAGTATACGTTACAGCATACGTTACATACACTACAGATTTTCAGCACTAGCACAATAAATATCGAAACATATAGCCTTTATCGGCACTTTTAGTGGGGGAGGAACAAAAGAAAAAAATCAAAGCTGAAATTATCGGGTATTAAGCAACATCTAGTGAGTGCGATCAAAATAATAAAAATAAAAAAATTTTTAACAAAAATACATTTTAACTAGTGTAGGTTTTAAAAATCAATGTTGACCACTAGCCAAGTCAAAGTAAAAAAAAAGTCTTTTGTCATCCTGAGATCTTAGGAGGGAGGGAGGGAGAGAGGGAGGCGTTGCTAGTTCTAGAGGCAGTAGAAGGATGTTTAGGAAATGGTAAAAGAAAAATTTAATTTTCTAAATATTTTTTTAAATAAACATTCACTTGATTATATAAATATTACAGTTATAGGGCGATTTACACGGAGCTACTTTATTCGCTTTCAACAGCGTCTAACGTTATTAATTCGTCAGTGAATTCTCTCGACGCTGCTTCAATTCGTTTGAAGTAAACTTCTTAATATGTCAATGAATGTTGATAAAAGCTTCATAAACGTTTTTTATTCGCTAGCGTCTAAAATTTTGAAGTTACAGCGTCAAGTAGTCATTAGTGATCAAGCGAATAGCTGGATGACTTTAAAAGAAGCTCTAAGACGTTTGTTGAAAGCGAATAAATCGCCTTTATGTATTTTTACAAGAATCATATCAAATATGTTTTTTATCATATGCATTTTTTTTCAGCTAATGTTTTCTTATATCTATGAAATGATCTAAGTAAACACATGTTTCGTCAGGTTTATAAAAAATACGAAGATAGCAATTCGCAGAGAAATGAATTTAATTTCAAAGAATAAGTTCAATAAACTAAGAAAGTAAAAAAAAGACTTCACTTTCTTTTCATTACAACAGCAGAAATGGCTGCATTCAGCGAAATGTTTATTTTGCAATTATTGGAAGTTTTCTTCGATGAGATAGGACTATTCCTTGAGAACCAAAAGTATAATCTAATCAACGTGAAGCGCTTACTAAACGCTAATGCTGCTAAACATGGCTAATGTTACAATGCTTTATTATACGCATGTTGACTCATGACAGAAACGAAAAAAATTTTCCAACTTCCAATTTTAATGGCTCTTTTCTCTTTTTTTAAAATAACAGAGACATTACAGTTAATAGAATAATAAAACATAAGATTATTGTATAACAATAAAAATCTTATTATTAGATCGTACCCGTGAAAACATAATCAACAAGAATTAGGAATTGAAGGTATATAAGCTGAAGCTTTGATGCTTAAATAATTTAATGAATTTTATATATATATATATATATATATAATAAATTTGTTTCGAAATGTGCAAACGAAAATCTATTGACTGAGACTTAACTGAGAATTAAATCCAATTTATTTGTATTGGGTTGTCCGGAAAGTTAGTGCCGACTAACTTATATAATTTAATAAATGTATACTAAAATTTAAATTTTCTGCGTTTCAATTTTCCTTCAATATCGGCACGAACTTTCTGAACCCAATACTTTGAGGGGCTAATGTGAAATTAGTCCCTTTCAAATTCTCTTTTTTTATTTTTTTACCAGAAGTGTACAAAAATTTGCGCACATGAGTAAAGCAATCGAATGAGCTATAGAAAGTTAATTTTTTCAAAAGTTAAGGGGCCAACTTCATACGAAACTTAGCGCATATTATATTGGGAGTACAAATTAGTTTCGTCAATCAATTCGGTCCGTTTTCCTAAAGATAGCTCCAGCTGTTGCGAATGGTTCATGGTGACAGCTGATTTTGGCGGTTTCATAGAGGTCAAACATCTATTAATAATATTCAGTTAATAATATTCAGTTTATATCGCTTTGAGTTTTATACAAAAACCTTGATTTTTACTGTGTTTGAAATGTCGAATTTTGTGTTAACCAAGCAGCATTTGCGGGAAGTTTTGATTTTCTGCTTTAATTGGAAGAAAAGTGCGGCTGAAGCCCATCGAATGTGCTTGTCGAAGTTTATGGTGACATTGCTCCAACTGATAAATCATATAGGGAATGATTTCGATGTTTCAAGGATGGAGATTTTAGCATTGAAGACAAGTCTCGCTCTGGACAGCCAAAAAAATTCGAATTAGAGGCATTACTCGAAGAAGATCAGAATCAAACGCAAGAGGAGCTTGCAGAATCATTGAGGGTAACTCAACAAGCCGTTTCTATACGATTGAGAACCATGGGAATGATTCAAAAACAAGGAAATTGGGTGCCATGTGAACTGAAACCGAGAGATGAAAGGCGATTTTTCACTTGCGAACAGCTAATTCAAAGACAACAGAGAAAAGGTTTTTTTGCATCGGATTGTGACTGGAGATGAGAAGTGGATATTCTACGATAACCCCAAGAAGAAAAAAATATTACGCTAAGCTCGATCAATCGTTGCCATCGAGCTCAACATCAACACCATGGCCGAACATTCATGGTTCGAAGATCATGCTCTATATCTAGTGAGATCAAAAGGGTCTTGTTTACTATGAGCTGCTGAAATCTGACGATTCCATTATGGGCGATCGGTATCGGCTATAATTGATTCATTTGAGCCATGCATTGCGAGAAAAACGGAATACAAGCAAAGACATGATAAAGTTATTCGTCTTCATGACAACGCTCGGCCTCATGTCGTTAAAGTCGTAAAAAAATATTTGGAAACGCTCAAATGGGATGTTTTACCGCACCCGTCGTATTCTTCGGACATTGCTCCTTCTGATTACTGGTTGTCCCGAAGAATGCAGCACGATTTGGCAAGTCACCAGTTCACTTCTTTCGCAGAAATAGAAAATTGGATCGCCTCCAAAGACGAGTCATTTTTTTCGAGATGGAATTCGAAAATTGCATGAGAGATGGAAAAAAGTAGGCAGCGATGGACAATACTTTAATTGATCTGTTCATTCCTTTTGTTTTGAAATAAATGCACAAAAAAACGGACCGAACTAATTTGTACTCCCAATATTATAGAGGTTTATCAGAGATAATAAAATCGATCTTGGGTATTTACATCAAAATAAATTAGTTTTTTCGCATATCTCTTATATATCCGATAATATATTTGAATAAAATATATCTGAGGCTCTTTCTTCAATACGTAGATTTTAATCCTGTTTTTCTTTTCGAATATATTGGTCGTGGATAGATGATACTTTTCAACAAGCGACACAATAGGCTTGTTCTTTTTAGTTGAACTTTTTGCACGATTTATCTTTTCTCTTTTTCTCTCCAACATAGAGAAAAAAATACACGTATATAGTTTCTGTATTATATATAACAGAAACTTTGCCAAAAAATGCTTTCAAAAATAATAACTAAAAATTGATATATAACATGAGGAATGAGTAAATTCATCTTCGAAAAAAAAAAAGAAAAAAAGAGTAAAAACACTGAAAGTTTTCAATTCAATTTGAACATCTGGGTTTTTACGCTTTCAAATACTTGCTTTCTTAATATAAAAAATGCGATAATAGAATTTGCGTCCTTTTTAGACATTTCTTCTGTCTCTTTCTCTTTAATGTAAGAAACAAAGATATACCGTGCAAAAAGTTCAGTTGGTGTACGGAAAATAGGCTTTTTATGTTGGGAAAATGGAAAAAAATGTAAAGTGACGAATTCCTTAAAAAGGCAAATGAATTAAGAAAAATTTAATATTAATTGTAATTAAATTTTAATAAATACTTTTTTAATAATTGTTAACGAAATAAATAAAAAATATTAATTGTCATATTTAGAAATAACTAATAACACTTAATGTGTAACATCACATGAGATTACAACAAAAATTACGTCCAATTACAAAAGATTACATTTTATTTTTTTAAACTGTACTTTTCTATTAAATGTATTTTATGATAATATCTACATTTTTAAATGAAAAAACAAAATTTTTTACATATTGAAAATTACATTTCACACTTATTAATTTCATTTATTATTTCACATTTATTATTTTTACATTTAAAAAAGAGACAATTTATAATTATATCCTTAATTTGAGATAAAGATTGAGATGCATTGTATAATAGTGGGACAAAGAGTTAAAATTTGGGAAAAATAATACAATTATTCACATTTTTAACATGTTTGGCGGGACTGTAAAACAATTATTTTGAAAACGAAATTGTCCAATCATAAGCAAGATTTTCAACTTTAATGGATGTCTACAGATTAAAAAATTTAAGTCTTAAATCGTTAATGATTGATTAAAAAATTAACCAATCATAATCAATTATTTTCCTCGCATTCAATTGTAATTAATCAATTTCTTACAGCTTAAGGCTTAAGTTTTACATCTTAAAATCGTATTGTAGACGCCGTTTGACTAACACTGATAATAGATCTGTTTATACTTTTGCACTCAGCATCTTCGCTTTCTCTCTCTCATTCTTCAATGTCTAAATATTTATTTATCACTTTGAGTACAAAAATTCTTGAAGATTTCAAGCAACGCGAACAGATTTAACTTTTGGCTGACACTACGAGGTCTGAGATGGATATTTCATTTCTAAATTAAGGCCCCTTATTGTTAGAAAATTGGTCTTGTAGTGCTATTTGTTTATAATTCGAGAGTTGCTCTTCCCTCTCGAATAGAATAGCTTAAATGTGTCAATGTAGCAGCGGCAATCGAGTCAAAGTGGTCGTGGGACGCCTGGTACTCCAGCTGTAGTGATTTAAGTATATTTTTTTCGAATTTTGTTTTCGTTGTTTTTCAACTAATGCACAAAAGTGTGCATTTTGTATTCGAAAAAATGACAGAAAAACTAAAACTTCGCGTGTTCATCCTGTAAAAGACCGCTTTGCGATAATCTTCTTTTGTAATGATTATAATTGCGCAGGTATATAAATTAATTAAATTAATTAAACACATAATTACTTTATGTGTTTTAAATGATTGTATTAATTTTTTCGAACATTATTTCATGCATTCATGTATTTTTTATAGTTGATTAAAATTCATTCATATATTATAAATAAATAAGTATATTGCGAAAAAAATTAATACTACTTTTTAAATCAAAATTCATCACTTCATTTTTAAAAATAAATACTTTTTTTGAAACGGGCCCTCTCGAACTATTTTTTTTCTTAATGTATTATATCTTGAAAGTATCAAGTTAAATTTTTAGCTCTTAATATTAAAAATTCAAAATGTTGTAAACTTTTTGTAAAAAGTATCACTTTCGTTTTTTTTTCAACTATTTTATTTTTTTTCACACTTAAAATTAAATTTCACTAAAATAACTTTTGGCACTTGTTAAAATAATTTTCAAGTTAAAGTAAATTTCCCAACTAAAGTAATTTCATTTAAGTAAAGTAATTTTAAAGAATATCCTGAATTTTTTTCAAGTCAAAATATCAAATAGCCTCGCGGTTAGCGATTTTATGGTTGAGATACCAGACGCCTCACTGTGCCAGCTGTGCGATTCTAGAGAATAATGCCAGCTAAAAATTAATATTAAGTATACAACTTTGCTTCCGCCGTTTTCCTATAGATGGCTTTAGCGGTAAGTCGAAATAAATAGATCATAGACGTCATACAATAAACTTGGGCATCTGTCAACATAACCCCATAGAAACATTAGTCGATTTGTGTCTGCATCATAAAGTTATTCTCGATTGAAAATGTCAGTTTACGAGCCAAATTCTCGTCATTTGCGGGAGGTTTTAATTTTTTGCTTCAATATGAAGAAATCTGCGGCTGAGGCTCATCGAATGCTCTCAAATACTTATGGTGAGGTCGCTATTAGTGAAAGAACGTGTCGTGAGTGGTTTCAACGCTTCAAGAACGGAGATTTTGATGTCCAAGGTCATGCTTTGTATTTGGTGGGACCAATTCGGCGTAGTGTATTATGAACTATTAAAACCGACTGAAACAATCACAGGCGATCGGTATCGAACGCAATTGATGCGTTTGAGCCGAGCATTGAAAGACAAACGGCCGCAATACAACGAGAGACACGATAAAGTGATTTTGCAGCATGACAATGCTCGACTCCATGTTGCGAAAGTGATCAAGACATACTTGGAAACGTTGAAATGGGAAGTCTTACCCCACCCGCCGTATTCTCCAGACGTTGCTCCCTCTGACTATCACTTGTTTCGATCAATGGCACACGGCCTGGCTGACCAGCACTTCCGGTCTTATGAAGAAGTAAAAAATTGGATCGATTCGTGGATAATCTCAAAAGATGACCAGTTTTTTCGACGCGGGATTCGTACGCTATCCGAAAGATGGGAGAAAGTAGTGGCCAGCGATGGACAATACTTTGAATCATAAATGTATAACCAGTTTTTTACAATAAACTCGAATTTCGGAAAAAAACGGCGGAAGCAAAGTTGTACACCTAATAATATTGGACCACAATCCGAGTAACAAGATAATGATAAATTTACAAAACAGTAAATGTTTAGTCAGGCTCGACAAGTTTCAGAAAATCAAAAAATTGAGTGATACAACAGAAGTTGTATTTGTTTCAACAGAATCGTTAAAAAAATTTCTGAAAGCAATATATCTATTCTTGATAATGTGCTCATTTCTATCAATTGTAGATTAACTTTTAATTTCGGTTCAATTTATTCATCTTTTTCCAAGGATTAGAAAAAGAAGAGTAAATTAAATCAAAATTAAAGTTAATCCACATTGATAGAAACGGGCATATAACACGTAACTGCAATAGTTAATTTTGGCTTGCACATTATATCGATTATATGATTAAGCAGATTCGGATGCGCGTCTATGCCTGTCTATGTCCATGTAGATTTTTAATTTCGATTCAACTTAAGTCGATGGCACACAATGCTTGTTTTCCTATTATTTGATTCCTATTATTTGATATTATTAAATTGCTAGCTGGATTATAATCTTGCTACCATATTGGCTATGATGTTAGTGCCAGTATTGTAGCCAATACCATGATGGAAGGATAATATGATGTGCTCAGTTTGCAAGCTTCTCTCTTATTTTCACCCTTTCCATCTATGGATATCTATGGATGATAAAAGACAAAACTTCTTTTCTTGTTTGATACACATGCCTTTTAGGTTCTATAAAAAGAGAAATATAAGTCTATTATTTTTAATTAAACTTTTGTACCAGTTCATCTTTCTTCCTTTTCTCTTCACGGAGGAAAGAAGATGAACTATTGCAAAAGTTCAGCCACAAAGAACAAGTCTATTGTGTATAAACAAGGAAAGTTCAGTCCCAATTTCACGTCTTAAATACAATCTAAGATATTATAAGTCAATCCGAGGACTTTAGCTTAAGACATTATTTAAGACAGTTTTAAAATAAAAACAGACTATGAATACCGCCCCATGTTTCTCCAAGAGACGACAATAAATTGTACGTCATAAATGAAAGCTTGTGCGTTACTTACGTCTACAATTTAAGTCTAAGTGTTATGACAATTCTTGTGCTCAGATAATAAGTATGCAAGCAAGGAATAAAAAATGTTTTAGTGCAAGATAAAAATGACGTCCCATATTATTTATATGGAAATATTACATTCGTATAATGAAAATGAATGCAATTCTATTAAAAAAATTCTTAATTAAAGATAATGATGACAAAATGTTGTTATATGTAGGCTTGCTATTATTTATATATATTTATCATTTTATTATTTATAAATTCTCGGATAATTATTTAGAGGACGCCCCTCCCCAACTTCAATTGTAATAAAATTATGCTCATTTGTCGCATTTTTGCATAAAAAGAAAGAAACTGGCAGTAAAATATCATGTCTAGGCCCGTAAAACCAAGATATTAAGCGTTAAAGTTGATGATTTTGTAGTTAAGAAATCTATCACATCAACTTAATGCAGCGCTATGTACACATATTTTAGTCTGTATTTATTTAGAATCGTTACTTCACCTCCGATTTTAATGAAATTAGGCTCATTCGATGCATTTTTATTCAAAACAAAAGTCTGCTTTGTTCTTGCGTGCGAAAAGTTGTAAATTCCTAAACGATGCAAGGAAGACGATTTGAATATTAATAAACAAACGTAAATATATCGCTGTAGAAGCAAGTTAGTAAAAGACCTATGCATATGTAGCCATAAAGCATGAAAATGTGAGCAGCACATACTTTCATCGCATATTTCGCAGATTTCCTACTCTCAATAGTCATCAACTTCAACGTTTAATATCTCGGTTCGTGGGACTAGATACAACATTTTATTGCTAGATTCTTTCGTTTCATGCAAAAACGTGCTGAATGAGCATAATTTCACTAAAATTGAAGGTGAAGGATATCTTCTAAATAATTACCAATTCTCGCACTATTTGTACAAGGTTTTCTGATTGAACTAAGCTGTGGTCAAAGTCTCGCTACAAATGCTTTGAAGCATTTGATGGACCAATTAGAAGAAAGAATTTTACAAACTGAGCAATAAAAAAATACTTCGAAGCATCTGTAGCATCAAATGGACCGTAATCTTAGCTTGTACTGCTTGCACTGACTCCAGACCTAGTGCAGCCAGTACAGTGAACTCATGCACTTGAGTTCTGTTGCAATGAAACAAAAAACATCGTCGTTGACGCCATTTTAGGAACAGAAAATGTTTCATAACGTTTTTGATTGACAGAGCTGATGCGCACTCAGTGCACTTTAAAGCCGTTATACACAAATCGACATAAAGATGTATGTTTAATAAAAATATAGAAGCGAATTAAACCACGAAATCCTTAATACATTTTATTGTAATATTTGATAAAATACACTAGTATTTTATTAATTGAGATTTCTCATTTTTACAGTCAGATAGTTTAATGTAGAACACTTTAATGTGCACTGAGTGCGCATTAATACAGCCTGTGTAAAAAACGCTATTAGTGTACATTTTTTGAACTAGTGCAACCAGTGCAGAAACAGAAAAAACCTCTATGCTATTCTTCCACCATGGCCAATATGATGATAACATTCTAATTTAGCTAGCAATCTAGCAGGAAAACAGGCATCATGTGCCGACAAACTTTATATCCATTGTAAAATTCTTGATTATTTTTAATTTATTCTTGAAAATGGAAAGAGATAAGAAATAAGTTGAACCTCGATTAAAAATAAACCGGCGAATTACAGAACGTGCCTTTCCTTCTTTTTTTTTAATTCTCAGAAAAGATGAAGTTAGTCGAAATTAAAAATAAACTACATTGGTACGAGCATTATTGATATAATGAAAAAATTTCGCGCCAACGCGCCAAGAATTTCTTCGAATTGAGGCGTTGATACAAATAAACATACGTCTTAAAACATAATGATAAATATTTTCTTTAAATGATAAAAATCACAGAGAAAAATATCAGGGCGTCCTTATAATACCGAGATACGAACCTAATTTCTCTTTTCTATTTGATTTTCTGTTTCGAATTTTACAATTTTAATCTCGGTTTAATTTACTCTTTATCGTTTAATTTTTAGAACCAGAAAAAGATAAAATAAAATTAAACCAAAAAGAGATAAAATAAAGTTAAACCAAGATTAAAAATTAATCTATATTAATAGAAATCACGAATGTGTGGATAATTTGATACATTCTAGAATTCAAGGACCAACGAAATCGAGACTCTATATAACAAGATCGAATATGCAACGATGCCGCTATCACCGCCTATGCGCACACAAAAAACGTTAAAAAAAATGGGAAAAATCGCGAAGAAAAGTTTAAAATATACGAGAAGATTTGTTATTTTGTATCAGATATGGTGGGTCGTCAACCTCATGTAACGAGGGCGAGTTCATGAAAAACAAGCGATACGCGCCAAAACTGAATTGCCACTTACATTTTCGTTGGAGAAACTGTTGTTCGATACTAAAGTCACTCAAGCATCTCTTTTCACACAAATTCTCTCTTTCAAAGATTCTGCACGATTCAATCTCTCCGCAACTTCTCAAGAACGCAGTCCACTGAAGGATTCCGACTAACTCTGCACATTCTGAATTCTGAATAACATGCGTGCCTACTGTGGCATGAACTACGCGAAATGAAAAAGATTTCCCTCTGACGGTGAACATTGGACGCGACAAAAGACAACCAATCACCTTCCGTGATGCCCTGATGTCGTTTGCAGCGCAATTGGTTGATTCGTTACCATGGAAGACACGTGACCAGAAGGAAATGCAATATACGGCGATTGTGAGCATCAAATGTTCTTGTTTAATATTTACTAAACAACAAGAATGAAAGGATGCTTAAAGCGTTGTGAACGCCAAAGCGAACACAGCCACGATAGTCCTTCGTCACTCCGTGATTACCAGTAGGAGATATACCAGGCAGAAGCATAATGGAACATACGGTGCTGCACACACTAGTATTGTACGCACTAGTGTTGTGTGTATGTATATATACGTACCTGCACCATGCATATTTGAGAAAGTGAGCGGAAAAATGACGAAACCAATCAGAGAAGAGAATGCTATTCGCTCCACTCTCTTTCGATTGGATCTCTGGTGATCACGTGATAGGGCGATTGTTCTGGAATGTTCCCGAATTTGTGGATTTGGCGCTAATTTTGTTAATGTGTCGTTGCGCGGCGAAATCGGTCGTTATTTGTTTAACGGATGATAAAGAATGTAAAATATGGCGAACGAGCGTAGTGGAAGAAATCCAGGTGTATTTGTTTGAGGTTTCAACTTCCAATTCGTTATCAAGAACTTGTGGGATTGACCTAATCAAGAGAATCGAGTGTCATTTTTAGAAAGAAAAAAATCAAAGAAGAAGCATCCTTTATTTTAAGTGTCTGAAACGATAGATTTATTAGATTTAAAAAATTAATATAATAAGTGATA
This sequence comes from Atta cephalotes, assembly GCF_000143395.1. Lineage (NCBI taxonomy): Eukaryota > Metazoa > Arthropoda > Insecta > Hymenoptera > Formicidae > Atta > Atta cephalotes. The sequence goes on from NW_012130072.1 coordinate 398,681, forward strand.
ATTTATAATTAAATGTTTCAAAAACTGGAAATTAAAGATTATTATAAAGATATATAAAATATCATTAGACATAAGCACGATTGCCTTTCAACTTCTACTGGAAATTGACAATCTTGCTGAAAATCTTATATTCTGTTAGAAAATCACTGACTACTTCTGAAATTATTTTCGTGTAGTATTCTCTTTAAACAAAAAAGATCAGATTTGGCTTTTATACTGAAAATTGGATTTGGATTTTTGGGAGGGGAAGTTGACATACATACTAGAAAAAGTTATTAAAGTTTTTAAAATTTAGAGTAGATAGTCGAAGATTTACTTTGGGAGCTTTCCAACAGGAGACACAGGCAATACGAAGTGAGTGTTCAATACAACTATTTTTCAGCTAGGACACAGAACATTATACTGTATTCCATTGTAAGATATGAAATGCAATTCCATTTCATAGTTTATCATCAGAATGCATTGTGATCTTTCATTCTTGATGATTATATTTAGCATATCAACAACAGATTTATGATTTTCATTTAGACTATAATTTTGTCAGAATTGGCGAGTTTTTAGGTTTTTTTGCAAAATAAGTGTATGATTTTGTGCTTTCCAATTATGATACAAGTCACAATCGTACACAGTAACTAAAATACTGTGTCCGATTGTGTCGTTATTTTATATCACTTCACAATATCAAATTTTTACATTTCATTATTATTATTTTTCTAAGAGTAACATTTCGATAAGAGTTTCAAGATTATATTCGGTAATATTTTGATATACATATATGAGATCTTTTCATGACAACGGTAAAGTAAAAAGACTAGGCAATGTTTCAGTTACAATCCAATATTGTCACACAATGTATGATTATCCCGTTGCTAGAACTGAAGCTTGTGTGTGTGTGTGTGTGTGTGTGTGTGTGTGTGTGTGTGTGTGTGTGTGTGTGTATATATATATATATATATATATGACTATTAATTATTTAAAAAAGAAAAAAATTTAGTGTGCTATATAAATATAGCAGTCTTTTTAAATTACAAATAAATACTCCTACTATACAATACTCCTGTCTCTATCACTATTTAATTGTGCCTCCTAGCTGAAAAGCTCTCTTTGTCTGTCAAAGAGTTGAAAATTCGCTCAAAAAGTGAGAGTCTCTAATTGAATATTGGAGATGGCATGTACATAAAATCCAATAATAAAAAATATCAATGTAAAAATATAAATTAAAATATTATGTGTCTACTCTGATAATTGATAATATTATTTTATTTTTGTAACCGATATTAAATGTTCTTTTTAGTGTTAAGAAATCTAATATCTTCTTCAAAATCAATACGAGCCTAAAGTGGATAATACATACTAATACAATTATGAATTTTGAAAATATCCTTTGTCACAAATGAGCCAATTGTTTTATACTTGATTGATATTGTTATTTTATTTTCATTCATTAATTTTATTGTTGATCACATATTTTTTATTGTTAAATAGTTTTTGTTTTTTTCTCTCAAATAGTTATTTATATAAACACATTTTTTTTCTTTATTCCAAATACATAAGAAAAGATACTTTTATTTAATTGCAATTTTTATCCTGTTCTTTTTCGCGCGTTTTAACTACAAGTACAATTTGTTATATCTAAATGCTAGAGAAATAGCGATATTAAATTACGATGTATCATGATTTTATTAAAATATTGAAATGTTATCCTAATGCTGTTTTCACTTTTCATTTGCCATCTTTCGAAATACAAGAATTTTACATATAAAAAAAAATTAACAAATGCGTTATACATATTCGATACAATTGAAGGTCTGGCTAAGAACCAGCCAAGTTTATATTCTCAAATATTACAAAGAAATCTATATGTACAATATATGCGCCATATATTTACAAAATCTTATTCTCGTTTTGCTACTATTTTTAACATGAAAATAATGCTTCCTACAAATGTAATTGCAATATACAATTTCAATTGAAAAAAAATCATTAAATGTTACAATACAAGTCACTAAAGAGAATGAATTTGGTTGATTCTTGTAGCCACACCTACAATTGTTATTAATAAAATTTTATATTGCATGATGTATATCCCATATTAAAAATTTATACGGTATTTATAATTCATTATTTACAAGAGTCACATATAATTAATTAAAATATAATTATTACAATAAACTATAAAGTAATCAAACAACAATGAACTTGCCATAAAAAATTTAACATCTGATCGATCAAGCTATATGCACATTTTGACAAGTTAAATGGATGGCAAGAGGTCCCTTGGACTTGAGCTGACGGTTTCTGGCATGTTTCTGACCGCGTTTCTGAGCACAAGTATGACATGTATGAGTTTACCTCTTCGAGGTAATAATGGCACTTGACACTTGCATATCCTATTATAATGTATAACACTGGAGAAGATGCTTCTAGAACCCGTCAAACGCGACATAAATATAAAATTTGTAGTTCTTTTTAAATTTTTGCATCATCCGAAATTCATCAAAATCATAAAAATTTTTAATTTTATCATAATGCAATTTTTCTCATTCACAAATTCCGATTATACTTATTATGAAATATGACGAAAAATATGATAAAATGCGACTGTAATCTGTATATCACGTGATATGAGAAAAGTATAAATAAATGCAGGTGTCGCCAATTATCTCGCAATCGAGAGAGCGTTATGTCCTATTACAATTTCCTGCTAGATTAAAAACGCGAATATTAAATAGAAATCCTTTATATTTTTTGCATTAAAAATCGTTATCCCAACCGGAAATATCGTCGGGTGGCGGTGGATCGGAATCAGCTGGATAAGCGTCGAAATTCGTAGTGTCTGTAGCGCCTTGAACTCGTGGTAATATCGGGGGTTCCAAAGTTCTCGTTTTTAAACCTTCCCAATTAAAGCCATCGAACCATCTATAATGAATTCATAGGAATATATTGTTCTGGTCTTTGATTTTAAAATGCTAAGAGATAAGAATATATATATATATATATATATATATATATATATATATATAA
>NW_012130072.1:401966-411185 GCF_000143395.1 Atta cephalotes
TTGTATTTAAATGCTAAGAGATAAGAATATATATATATATATATATATATATATATATATATATATAAATAAAATATTTATATTATATTATATTTATATTTACTTATGCTTCTGTATTTCACTAATGCCACCTCTTTGATATCCAAGACGTTCTGCTGGATTATCCCTGAAAAAGAACAATACTGTTAGTTAACAACAAATATATGTATTATGTTATAAATTTATCACGAAAAAAGAAAAAAACTCTAATATGTAAAAGTATATCACAATTTACCTGCAAAGCTTTTTGATGAGTGCCATCGCGTTACGCGTAATGGATCTAGGAAATTCTATAGCGTCGATTCCTTTCAAGATAATATTATACGTCTTCATCGGATCAGCACCCGTAAAAGGAGGCGTACCCGTAAGCAACTCAAACATGAGAACGCCAAGAGACCAATAATCAGCGCTTATGTCGTGACCTTTATTTAGAATGACTTCCGGTGCCACATACTCTGGTGTACCACAAAAAGTCCACGTTTTCCTTCCGTTATCTAACCGTTTGGCAAAGCCAAAATCCACAAGTTTAACATATCTAAAAAATAATACGACGAAATATTCTAAATCCATCAAAATCTGTTAAATATTATGGAACATTTTTTTTATAATCCAAAATTAATACATTAATATGTCCATAATTTCTTAAATTTTCTCAAAATAATATATTATTTTATTATTATACAGAATATATTCTCTACCCTTGATTATCCAAAAGTAAGTTTTCCGGTTTAAGATCTCTATAGATGATATTTCTGGAGTGCAGATAATCGAATGCTTCGACAACACATGCAGTATAAAAGCGTGTAGTACTGTCATCAAAATATCCTTTGTCCCTAAGAACAGTCCATAACTCGCCACCCAAACAGGCTTCCATCAGCATATAAAGATATTTTCTATCTTTAAAGGTTTTGAAAAGCTTGACTACAAAATCACAATCCGCTTCACTCATGATCCTCTTTTCTGACATAATGTGCTGTTGCTGTCGTGTCTCGACGATCTGCGCTTTCTTCATTTGCTTTAGAGCAAAGGATCGTGTGCTGTCTCCGGCAATTTGGACTAATTCAACTCTTCCGAAACCACCCACGCCGAGAGTCGCAATAGTCCGAAGGTCTTGTAATCTTACATCTCGAAATTCCTCATTTAATCTAAAAAAAAGATTTCAATATTTGTTAATCGATACAAATTATTTCTTTGTTATGTTAAATGTATATTTGTAAATTGCAAAGAAGCTTTTCTACATTTTCGCTATTTTTTTGTATTCAATTTATTAACAATATTAATAATATAATTTTATGCTAAAAAATTATCGATATTATCAGTAAATTGATATTTGTTTTTGATTTACATAATATATTTTTATTGTTGAACTTACTTGGAATGTACAGTTTATTGTCCCATCCTAATGTTTTAAGCGTGGAACATAATTGACATTTACAAATAATAGTGATTACAGCTATCTCTCTCACATACACACACACACACACACACACACACACACACACACACACACACACACAATTACTAGATAATACTTATATAATACTAATTACTTGTAGTTAACAAAGAATATATATATATATATATATATATATAGATACCTCCTACGTTCCACCAACTCGTCCCTGTATCGCGTTCGGATTTCATCCAAGGATGAGATTAATTGATTAAACGTTTCGCGGTCTATTACCAAACAGTTCACTCCTTCTGGATCATCAGCGATAATATTAGCAGTTCTGAGATCATCTCTATAATGGTGAAGTAAATTAGCATATATTTATATCTTAATCTTATTAAAATGCGAAAATATTACATTTAAAAATATTACAATCTTGAGATAAGATATATTTAAACAAGAAGTAACAAATGACGTGGGATGTTTATGTTTTCACAATAACAAAAATCTTGAATAAAAATTGAAAATAATATTAATTACACTCACCCTTGTAAAGCTTTTTCACCGAAGAAATCGCCTTTTCTTAAGATTCTAATATATTTCTCTTCTGTTGTATCGGGCTGTTTTATTGTCACGCGTACTTGTCCTCTACTGATGATGAAGAATGTGTCACCCCTCGCTCCTTGTCTTATTATATAATCCCCATTGTTGTAAAACGTCTGTAAATATGAAATTAATTATCAATTATATAATTTAAAAGTAACGAAAGATATGTTTTATCAAGAAAGTCAGCTCATACCTCTTCTAAAATATCCGAAATTTTGATTAGAGTTTCCTCGGGCAGATTTTTGAAAATTGGCACGCTGAAACGTAAAATTATGCGTCAATTCTAAATGTATACAACGTAAGATTATTTCTACAAGTTTTTATTAGATATTCATAATAGGTTACTACATAAGGTTATCATTTAATTTTTTTAACTTACAAAAAAACTGTAATTTTCAACTCGCAGACATAACGTAAGAAAATATTTTCTAGATAATGGAATATTTGTACGTAATGTATTATTAGATATACAAAAAAATATATAAATTCACATGAATTTATCTTTTAATAGTGTCTCATTAACATCATTCACGATAGTTTTGCTGTAAATTGAATTATTGAGGAAACATTGGATGATATTCGTATTTTACTATCTGTCGTGTTTTATACACACACATATATATATATATATATATATATATATAAAATTATTACTACTAGTATTCTTCATAATTATGTCAGTTGCATCAATAAATTAACTGCACCACGTTACTGATCATTAAAATAACATCTGCACGAATCGAATTTTGCACGTTTAAATAAAAGAAAAAGATGTTATCTTTTCTTATTAGAAAGAACTTTCATCAAGTACAGTTATAATTGTTCAAATTTAGTATTCGTCGTATTTTAAAAGTTGAAATTGCAGATATAATCTGCAAACGCGGAACTTTATATTTCTAGTGCAATGGCAATAAAAAACGATCCGTTATTTAAAGAATATTTCATAATTCTGAGAACGTAAGATATGCTAAAATATAATGACAAAAATATAATATAATTTTTTGAAAAATATCAATTTTATAACAAGACATAAAGCACTTTGAAGACGATAATGATCAAATAAATAAATCAGGATAAAAAATTTATTTATTTAAAAGAAACTAAAATCGGAGAGACTGTAGAATTTTACACTGTTATTGTTATTAGAATAAAAAGCGAATTGTTATTCAAGAAATGTAGGTTACAAACAAACAATTTTAAAAAGATAAAAAAATATCAATTTTTAGAAAATTAAACAATTTTATCGCAGAATTTTGTTTAAAACATTTATATTTAAAGACAACAATGATTAGCTCAAAATTTGTCATGATAAAAAAAATATTCAAGGATATATCTGACAGCATTAGATTAAAGTCTAGAAAAATTTAGATATCATACTGATTTACCTCTTTAAGAAGTCCGTGTATTCAGCCTGTCTCGAGAGGCCGGTCCTCATCATAATGGTTTGGAAGCATTGCCGGTCGATGGCCCATAATTGGCAATCAGTCGCAGCAGTGATCGTTGCTGTCCTCTTGCAATTGTAAAGAATCGCGAGTTCACCCAATACTTTACCATGTTGTAAAGTGCTGAGATATTTGCCATCCCTCGACACCTCGACCTTACCCTCTGAAAAAGAATTTCAATTAGAGATCAAAGATATAATCTCTTGCTATACGATGACTGTGAGATTATTATGAGACTATTGATGAATTTGAAATTGAATTTAAATAGTTTGCTGAATGATTAATTTCGAGATCGGAATTTAATCGTCAATATTAATATTACATTTGTCATCTTAATGATGTATTGTTTTATATTTACCATATTTGTTCATATCAAAATGCTACTTAATTAGTTTAATTATTTCGATTTCGATTTCACATTTACGAACAAAATTAAATAATTGTTATCGAAATTGCTAAATTTTTCTTTTTCGGCTTATAATTACAAGAGAAGATTAAAATTATGCAATTATAAATATATGTTATTCAATAAACAAAATTCTGAATTGAAAAGTTGACTGTTTATCTTTCTCTAAAACCGGTATTAAAATTAATTAATATCTTAAAAGTTGACCAATCGTCCAGTGACCATCGACGTATTTAATAACTAGAAATGTAAAACAGTAGCTCTTGTCAAGATATATTTGTGGATTGCACAAATATTCTAACACGTTCGATTTTCTTTGCTTTATGGAACGTATGAAAGTTATGGAACACGTTCTGAATATTAATAATCAATTTTTACGTTGCGCAAATCTGGTGACATATTCCTGTTTATTGACATTTCTAAATCAATTAAGCATACGTCGTTTCTTTTTTAATCATGTCAACTCATTCACGTCTTATCGGGAGGACTTGATAACTCTTTAGAAAGATTGCTTCATACAATGTTAAGTCACGACAAGTTCGCAGACTGCTGTGCAATTACATGCTTTGAATATATGACATTCTCTATTATCTTTCTAGTGTACAGTTGATTATACACTTTGGAGTATCTATTATAAATGCATATCTATTGTAAATAATATGGATGAATCTTTGGATTTATATATTATAAACACTTTCCAAAGTGTTATATCTCATTTTCATCTTAAAATTATCGTCTTAATTTTATCAGGAATATGTCACTAAAATTAATGTCGCGAGCTATAAGACATCCTATATATAGGATTTGCAACAATGGTAATAACTTTCAATCACATTTCTTACAATCTTAACATTTCTAACAATCTCATAATTTGTCTGAAATTCTTTATATTATATTCTCTTACTAAGACAAAATATTATGACTATCTGTAATAGAAACAATATTAAACAAAATATCTTTAAGACTATAATACACAACAAACAGGAAAAGCCCTAAACGGTCAGCTATAATTTCATTCAATACTTATAATTATGTAATTCAATGTGAATTTATATACTCATATCCAATCCTGCAAACTGAGCGCCGAATTTAATTTTTAATCTTGAAACGCAATCCTAACAGAACTAGAGTAGTAATCACAATAGTAGAGTAGTAATCAAATAGTTAATCACAAATTAAATTGATAATCTGTAATATAATTGCGCTCACGCGATCTATCATGATTTTATAATGCGATTTTATGTGTCAATACTTTTCTGCGTAAATTGCGAAGGAAATATTACATGATTCTCTTCTGTAGAACTGCATATAAAGGGGTCGAATCAATCAAGAGAGGAGCATCTAAGCATCTAAGCAGATTACGCAAATCAAAGTAGCCTTTCTTTTTTACCGCCATATCATTCGTCGCGACTTAATCGAGTTCGACATTGCGACAGGATAGTCCACGGCCACGTATTGTCCCGCGAGCGTTGCTTTCACTTCCTCGCGCATAACGCCTAGTACGAGTCACACAAGGGACTCCGAACCGGTTCCGTTACCGATCGTGACTCGCGCGAGATGGATCGTATCTTTCGCCATCGAAGTTAACCATCGAGTTAAGCGGCGGCTATTAATAAGCACGCGCGTCGGTATGCTCCCGTCTCGCGGAGAATGCCCCGTACGATGTCCTGTTTGATTCCATGCATCCGTTAGTGGCAATTTCCCTTTGAGACAACGCGTCTCATCGACACAGGCGGTCTTGTAACATACGTACGTTATGAGTCACGAGGTACAGTTGGACCTCCGTATTCTTGACTTATTGAGATCGAGCGATTTCTCTATTCTTGGAGCTCCGCTATTTCCTCACTGCAGCTGTACTGCCAGAAATTGCGCACAGAAAGAACAATTAAAATACTGAAATATGTACTAATCTAGCTGGATACACAAATTTGGAAATAATTTTGTTGGACTATTCAAAATAATTATATAAGAAATTTAAGCATGATGAGGAAATGCTGCAAAAAATTTTGACATTCTAATAATTATATAGCTTGAGCGTCCTACATAATTATTTTGATAGCCCGATAAAATTATTTTCGGATATGTATCTAGCTAAGTTTTTTTGATACTTCAGTAAAATCGTTCTTTCCGCGAATTCTGTTCCTTGCACTTGAAATAAATCAGTTTTCTCATACATAGATCGCATTTAATAATTTATGTGTAGATTGATAAAATGTTTTCTCTTTTTATTATCCTACATTATATCTACGATATTATCCTCTTATATCTCTCTTTATGTATTTTTTTATTTTTATGTATTTCTTTTCTTTAATTTTTATTTTAACATATTATTTATTAATAATAATTCTTATTTTTTGTCCTTATTTTATTTATGTACATACGTTTTTTTATTTTTTGTGTACTTATTTTTATATTATTTTTGTTTTCTTTATCATTATTATTCACTGTATATATTGGGTTGTCCGGAAAGTTCGCCGATTTTGAAGGAAAATTGAAACGCAAAAGATTTAAATTTTTAATTTCATTTATTAAATCTTTTGCGGCACGAACTTTCCGGACGACCCAATATGTCCTTAGAGGGTTTGCTCTAGAATTATATAAATGCTCTATTTACATTGAGAAAAAAATGCTATCGATTCAATTAAAGTATCTATATTGCGGGCTGTCATTAACATACGTGATTAATTCATGTATTGACATAAAGACATAATTATAATTTCAATAACCAAGGCCTTTATGTAAAAATATACATGAATTAATCACTTATATTAATGACAGCTCGTAATATATAAATTAATTGAATCAACAGCATTTTTTTCTCAGTGTAGTTATCTATCTATGTTAGTAAATATACGTGCGATTCTGAACACGTGTCTCACGTTTCCAAAGATAATGGATTATGATTTACGATCGCCGATCAATTATAGTAGTTAATTGTCGATTCACAGATAAAAAAAAAGTCTTCTCAGAAAATTCCAGAAAATCATTGATAAGAAAAATATTTAATCATTCAAAACGTAAAAGAAACTATTAAATGGAAGTAGATCAATATGACACGTTCTTCTTTTTACAGATTTCATTTTTAGTAGACATTCGCGAAGTTGCATGAATTTGCATACGTGATAAAAGCACATATAATAGAAGCTGATATGATCGCTTTTGTATGTAACGACTACGTGCCCTAAATTCAGAACAATAGACTATAAGATGTGCAAATTCGCGCGTTATTTCGACGATGATCGCGAGGATAAACGTCGATTTAATTACAATTAAAATCCACTTTAAACGATTTATAATTTATCTAAAAATTACATACAAAAACGTGTTTATTGATAATTTCGATATTATATCTATTTTTTAAATAGCAATTGCGCATCAATTTAAATAAGACTAATTGTAAAGCGGAGATATTCACAGTCTGTTCTTATTTCAAGATTGTCTTAAGTAACGTCTTAAGATACTGGTTCTGAGATATGATTCTCAATTATGATTCAGTAGTTGGTTTATAACATCTCAAAGCCTTGCTCCACTAATGTAAGATTAACTTTAATCTCGGTTTAACTTACTATTTATCTTTTTTTTAATTCTTAGAATTAGAACCGAGATTAAAATTAATCTTACATTATTACATTAATGGAACCGAGCCTAGTTAAAACTGTACTTATCACGATAGTAAATATAAGAATTGATTATGAACATCTGTTTAAGACTTTCTTCTTTATTAACATAGCATAAAATTATAGTACTTTTCAAATAATAAAATTTATAGTAATTTTATGCTGTAAGTATGAAAATTGTATTACAAAATCACTCGTTTAGAATGCGTAACTATAAACAAGTCTAGAAAACTTGGAAAATGTTGATAATGCTTGCGTGCGCATATTACAAACTTTGGAAAGTGTACATGGTTGCAATGCTAATGAAGAAACAACATTGAGATTTTGACGATGAATCGCGTGTCGCGAAACGATTATAAGATTATAGGTGGAGGATGCAAACAAGCTACATGTAGTTCAACATTCGATTACGAAAATTTTTGTAATTACAAAACATGATATAAAAATTTAATATTTTTGTTATACGTAATTAACTAAATTAAATAACTAGAGAATTTCTCAAATAAGATTTACAAGAGTAAATAGAACAACATTTAAAAATATTATGATAAACACACTCACACAATCAAATCTTTCAAATATTTAATAACTATTTCTTCATAAGATTAGTATTAATAATCTAAAATAAAATAAATAAAAGTTATCCTTCGATACGAGTGTGTTAGATTCAACATTATTGACTCACACTTCCATTCGAGAAAATAAAAAAGTAAACTTGACAAATGGCATCTCCCTCATTAATGCCAGTTATCTTGCGTAAAACTATTGTGCTCTCATGCACACAATTCGCACAATGAAAGCTTTCCGATTTGATTGCTACGAGAATAGAAGCGTCCAAGTTTGAATGCCACTTCGAGAATCGCGGAACCGAATATCGGCAAAGTCATACTCTTTAGTCTCTGCATGACTATTTAATCTTTAAGAATAATGTGCCGATATTCATAGCGTATAGATAATTACATAACTACGCTGTGAAAGTCGAGAGAATTGTTGAATGTCCTTCGCACATCTTTATCACTTTCGCAAGAATAAAACAACCAAGTCCATTGGTCACTTTCTGCGATGCATTTCGAAAAAGAAAAAAAAACTCACGAGCATTCTCTTATATGATGCCCTGCTTATCAAAACGTAGATGTTTCTAATCTATCATTGTTTCACCAAAACAATCGCTTATGCACATCATTTGTTTAACAAATATTCAATGCTGCACCGAGTATATTTTATAAGCCGCGAATTGTCGATCTTAGATGACTACATCGCGATTAATCATTGTAAACTATTCTACATCATCGTATTAATATTTATAACTCATCGATGTCGCAATGTCGGTTATATAATTATAAATTAAGATATTGCGTAAAAATAGCAATAACAAAAGCGTTTGTCTATTGTCATCAAATATTCTTATTAGATTAAATAAATTATGATTTCTTCGGGTTTTTCTTCTAAAATCTATCTATTTCTATATTTCGCGATGTGTTTGAATGCTAATCATGCATATGACGTTTGCAGTCGATACCTCCAACCGAGGAACAAAGAAACTCTATACCTAACAAACTTCGCGGAGGAGAGAAAACGAGAAAGAAAGAAAGAGAGAGAGAGAGAGAGAGAGAGAGAGAGAGAGAGAGAAGAAGAAGAACGAGAAGAATACCTACATACGAAGTACGTAACGTCCGTGACTATAACTTAACTTACTACGTAGTAACAGTTACGTTT
>NW_012130072.1:411205-423705 GCF_000143395.1 Atta cephalotes
AACGTAAGTTAACGTAACGTAAAGTAAGGTTAAGTAAGTAAGTAAGAAGTAAGTACGTAAGTAGTAGTAACGTAAGTAAGTAGTAGTANAGAANNGNAGTAGAGAGAGAGAGAAAGGAATGAACAGAAGAATCCTCATCGAAGTCGAATCCGTGCATATACTATACTGTAACAGACTTTGTCGTTCGCATAGAGCACCGCTGAACATATCCATAAGCCTTGTATATACATATATATATATACAATATATATATATATATATAAAACACGGTAGAAGACCTACCATGACGACATGTAACAGGACAAAGAGTTTACGCTTCACACATGATATCCCCTTGAGGTTTTACACGAAACTGGCGTAACCGAATTCCTGCTTATTGCTCCGGTTCAGGCTCGTATTGAAGCATGAGACAGCGATCGGAAAATAAAAATTAATGTGATAAGCGTGTAATTTATTTTCATCAGAAGTAAACTACTGTAATCTTTATCACGCGAAGTGAAAAATTTCATCGTGGTAAAATCAATTTGATTCACGATTTTCATTTCCCAGAATGTAGGTCGAAGACACAACTCAAGAAATTCTAATAAAAATATGATTAAGAGAAAGTGAAGAATTCGTGGAGAAATAAGGCAGACCAGTTGTGGACAACTAGAAATTATCTTTCACTTTCATCGATTAGTACTTCGTGAATGAATGGAAACCTTTGACAAGAGTTGGTGAAACGAGTTTCCAAGTATCGATCTTAACTTGCGATTAGTATCTGCACTGAGGGACAGATCCTGTCACCGTGCAGCAACGAGGGTCGATATGAACGTCACGGCGAGAACCCTCGAATGTTGGCCGAGCGTTGATTACCTCATTGTTGCTTCTGAGCTGCAGAATAAAGTCACGATTTTTTTGCATAGAAAGCGCGCAAAACAGGATGTCGAATTGGAACACTATAATGATTGCGGAAATCGGCTTAATAGCCAGTTGCTGAACATTCAGCTATTACCGATCACCGTGTTTATATCCTTTTTTCATTATCCTCCTTTTCGAACTCCCGAAAAAGTCAATTAATGAGTAAAATAGCCGGATATTGCTTAATGCAATATTTGCAAAGAAAAAAGTTCAATGTTGAATTAAATAATATATTTAAGGAATAATATAGTTAAGGAAGTATTACACACATTTTCAAAATAATGAAAAAATTATAGATTAAATCTTACTCAAAAATACTTAAAAGTAATATAAAAAATTTGATGGAGGTGTAGAACCTGAATCAAAAATTATTTCAGTAAGAATTAAAAGTGTTTTTATCTGTGCTGTAATAGAAATATAATTGAGAAATAATTACAAAAGTCCCAAATTTTTTATGTAAGTATTTTAAATATTCGAGATATTTATATGAAGTTTCATCTTGCAATGCAGAAATTATTCCGCAAAGTTTATTTGTTTGTACAAAAAAATTAAGATGTCATTTTTTAAACATTTTAAGATTTAATAATAAAAAATAATAAAAAATAAAGTAAATAAAATAATAATAATAATAAATAAATTTCAAGGCTAATGAAAGTAAATAAATTATAATATGTTGTTAAATGAAAATATAATTATATATATTATATATTATTATAATTGTTCACACACACTTTATATATATAAATATATACATATATAATTTATTTAAAATATAAATATTAATACATTTGTGAAAATGTGTATGATACATTATTAAATCGTATTCAAACTTCCTGTATGTATCTCGATATTATATATATAAATTTTTAAACGAGATGTAATCGCATAAACGGATTCATCATTTAAGAAAGTCCTTAAAATGTCTCGCTTTTTAGGACTCTGCTTAATTACACTTAGTAGGACACAAGATGATTTATTTCTGCAGTTAGACAATTAGGCCTACACGTATATAGACGACGACGATATTTCATTGTACTTCATTGACAATTATAATTTTAATTAACGGAAACGACGCTTGCGGTCAGTGCGGTCCTCAAGTATTCCTAGCACTTGAGACGTATATTACGTAGCCGTTGTTGAGTCACGATGACGCTTTGACAAAAATAAATCGTAGGATCTAAGCGATTTTATTCATGGTATTCATAAAATAACAGATCGAATAAAATGATAACATTCGAACGATTTCATATACAATCGTATCATATACAATTCATATATAACAATCTATAATAATATAACCTTGCGTGCGTGTATCGCTTTTAATATTTTATTCAAACTGTTAATTTGATTTATCATTGAAAAGATGATAAGAGTAGTTATATCCGGTCTGAATTTCAGTCGTCTTTCGAGATTATCGTTCCAATTATCATGTGTCCAATAATTATTATTAAGTAACACTAAAAAGTTGTCGACCTAATCACATGATTTATCGTATGCAGATAAATGTAATAAATGTAATCATTAATTAAAAAATTAAGATTATTAAAGGATTATAAATTTCTGTCTGCGGTATATGTCTACATATATTGCGCGTTCGCGTGAATATAAGATTAGAGAGAAAGTAGTTAATTAAAATCGTCTTATATGTTTTCTGAATAAAGGTAGACTCGATAATGTTTGCTCGAAAACTTGAATTCGACGACAAAAAAAGATTCTGTCATGCAGCAGCTGTTGAGATTTCCAGTTCTAGACGATCCTTAAAACCAGATGCCTCGAGTATCAAACATTTCGGGCATTCTCATCTGGATATTTTGCGTGTTACAATGAAATGAAAGAAACAAGTTCAAATCGTATAAGAAGAAGATTTATATCGTTTTTTAAATTAATCATTACTATATTTCCTATTTTATGTAAAAGCACATTTAACAAATCTCGCGTTTTCAGGAATAGAAGATCAATATGAGGTCATCAGTAAAAAGTATTTACGAGTCACTTTACGACACAGTCATTTTAACACAAACAGATGGAATATACATTTCGTTCGCAATTCGATTTTGTTGACTCATCCGTAATTTTGAAATATCGGCCTCATTTACATTCCTAGTATTGTTTCACACTCACAATTAGAGAAAAAAAATATAGTGATAGTCAAATTTTAACTCTATTAACATTACAAAATTTTATACGTAAAATTAATATACATAGTTGAAATTTATATTTATACTTTAATTATATAAATTTTATGTAAAATAATTGTTGTTACTTTTATAATTACTATCATTATGTTTCTCTGAATGTAATTCAATTTCATCAAATTGCAAGCTCAATGGCACAGTTATCGCTTACATTCTTATTTTTGATGAAATAATTGCGACAACAAAATCGAATAAAGCAACAAAAAAATATTCAATTTCTGTATATATTTCATATGAATATTATATTAAATGGGCTGTGCCAGACATGCATGTTGTGCTAGACATGCATGTTAGAATAATTGTAGTTCTTATTTACATTGAGAAATTGAGATTTTTTTTTTTTTCAGAAAAAAAGTGACACACTTTAATGCACGTTTATATGACATTAGAGACATACAAAAACTTATAGCTTTTCAGTTATAAGTGTGTGTTGCAGCAATGTAAAGTTTGTAGATATAATGTAAACACCTTTTTTTGTTTATCTAATTCAAAGCGACATACGCGTTGATAAGAATCCCAGCGACATGTAAGTGTTGAATGAAATTTTTCGAATGTTCGATAAACAAACTATAAGAAACAAAATTCTAAGAAATCATGCAGATTATTAAATTTTTATTAATTCGCTTTTTTAAAATATACCAAATAAAATTTACAAAAATGTTATTGTTGTGTCAAATAAATTGTGTACGACTTTTACGAACGTATTTATACATAATTACAACTTAATGTACAGAAATGTTAATATCGAGTTTAGTATATTCGAATACATTCACATATACGATAACTGACGAAGTTAACTGCTTTCCATTATTCTTAATAACACATCAATATACGACTTTCTCTCGATGGCGCATGATGCCATAAATTGACTTGCAAATGAAATGTGCTAGCAAGATTTACATTAAAAAATTCAAAGTCGACACACAACTTATCTGGAATGTAATATAGTCAATAAATGCTCAAAGTTTTTTTATATAAATACGAAATTAAATGTATTGAAAGTGTGCAAAATTAAATTTAAAAATTCAAGATATTTTCTCTCTCCGAATTGTAAAATAAAATATATAAGTAATATATAACAGCTTATCTTTTACTATAAATTTAAAACATATCTAAATATTCTAAAAATAGAAAAAATTATTCATATTTATAAATTATTTTATATAAAATTTTATATAAATATCCTGGCAATTTTATTATAGGTAAATGTCAATAGTCCGAATATTCATACATTATTCACAAATATACTAATTTGCAGATTTTATGTGAGACTAATATGAATATAATTTATCTAAAGTGCATTAATGAATATAAATGTGCATTCATGAATATATAGAAATTTTGAACGCTTTTCGTATCGTATGTTGTATAGATAATTGAAAATGTGTTATTGCAAAACGCAAACACAATTGCGTGTACAATGATAAGATCGCTTTTTTCGAAGCGAAATAGAGGAAGAGCCAATTTCGCGAGATAATCCGGTTTTGTGCTCTAAAAAATATGATATCGAGGTCGACTTCACGCGACATCGGTACTAAAAACCTTTGTCCTATCCACGTCAAAAAAAACTGCTTATATAGATGTGCGTGTAAATACGCGTTTGCGTGCGATCCGCTCCATGTTACGTTCATTCCTTTTACGTGTTAGAATAATTATATAAACGTGTATCATATACATATTTAATTGTAAGACATAACGACGTCCGGTAACTGTGTATACAGTGCCTCGGAAATCATGTACTTTCTCTTCTTTTTTTGTAGAAGATTGTGCGACTTCTCTCGAGAAATGTGTGACTTCGGATATACTCTATATGTTTTTTAATTTGATATAATTATCTCGTAATATTCGCGTAAATTGCAAATTTAAATTAATAGTTTTTCGATATTTCCTTTAATAGAAACATTGAAACGCCAATATTTTCTATGATTAAAAATTTAAAAATCCACCAATTAAAATTTTCAGTCTTCAGACGAATAACAAAGTGTTATTCGTGTTGTTTTAAATAAAGCTCTAGATTTATCAAAGTAGTGTAAAAATACGCCAGGTTTGCTCTAATAATCGTATCATTTGAAAGAATTAAAGAACTACTAAGCGCTTATTCGATGATAGACTAGTTAAGTAAAAAATCGAAATACGCAAGAAAGTAGCCAATAGGAAGATGTAATTGTCGATGTTTGTTAGGATAAGAGGTCTGACTCTGGTAAAGATAGAGCTTCAGTTTTAGAGACATTCCCCTGCAAATTGGACTTATAATAGAATTATAATTATAATTTTTGAAATACCCATAAAAAATCCAAAAGTTTGGAAAAAGATTGAGTGTTGAACTAACATTTCAGTTACGAACAAATTTCTTTTGAATTAATCAGAATCTTCGTAAAGAGAGCACATATAAAGTACATATAATCGGGAGCTGCTGTGAAGCAATTCACATATTCCTGAGAAAGACCTCACAAGAATCAACCCGGATCTTCGCCTCCTACGTCATATCCGTGATAGACAAATACCTTCGCGTATCTGACGTCTCTTTATGGGTTGCGGTGCGCCAGTACGTCTTCTCCTCGCGTAGGTATGAACTGGCACAATCAATCTCGGCCGCGGAATGAGGAAGCCTCCTTGAGCGTTGTCAGGTGACGGCTGGTTCGTCTCGGGGCATTCGCTGTCTGTGGTACCGGTGCTGCTGGATCCCCTGGATCGCGCATCTTCCTCTCTTGCCGAGGACGGCCCGTTGTTCGGATCCTCCAACGCGGCCTCGAATCGCGATACCACTTCATCGGTGTATGGTCGCCTATAAGGCTCGTCGTCTTGTTGCCTGGCGGAAATCTTGCTGCTGCCGTTGCTGGTCCAGTTGACCCCGCACTCCCGCCAGCTGGCCTCGTAAAGCAATTCCATGGCCCTGCCGCGTGTTGCGTCCGGGTCCAGGAGGAGTTCAGGATCCTCTAGAACCGCCCGGCCGGGATAACTCCGGACCTTCATGACCTCGAAAGTCGCGTGCGAACAGAAAACAAAGATCGAGAAGCCGAGTTGAGCCGGGCGTCTCGCTCTACACGGTCTACTCGGCGAGACTTTCGCTCGCGATTTTTCTTTTTTCGATCCTCTCGAGTCCTACTGCGCAAAGGTCAAAAGTCGAGCGCTACGCTGGCGACAACGCTAGCACATCGCTTTCATTCGGTGAGATAAGATTAATAGCGTTTCTGCAGGTAGACACATTCTTGACTCTTTAGTTCGCCTTTCCGCTGTAGATCTGAGATTTGTCCGTTGAGATCAGTCTGTGTTTATTTCTCCTTGTCTTTTTGATCTTCTTTATTAGCTTTATTGATTACAAATCGTGCACGAACAACAAAGCAATCGGCTGTCGAAACGGTTCACGAAGAGAATTGAAATTCACAGACTGGATTCATTGACGTTCGGGATGGGAACGTAAAGTTCCAGTTGAAACAACCGAGAAACATCGCGGCACAAGTCTGGCGTCGGTCCAGAACAAAGATCGACCCACATGAAAGAAAAGATCACTTATCTTCGGATTTTCGCATCGATCATTCGGGTTCGATAGAAATGCTACCGGCATTCCTACCCGTTTTAATATTTATGTGGCTTACTGTTCCGTTACCATGAAAGTAGGCGGACTAGCGACAGACGGACGACAAGAATAAGAAACAAGTTCGATGGACGTTGACGTCGGATCCGCGTATTCACGATCGTTCATTCGCGACTTCCGCTATCCGGTCGTCACTGGTAAACCGGCATGCTACGAAACAACGGTGTGCAGGAAACCGAGTCATCATCAGACTACCGATCTTCTTAGTCTAAAGAACCTGTTGAGTCTTCGCAGGATTTTGCTATTTCTCGTTGTCCTCGAGCGAATAAGATCCTTGTCTGAGAGAATGGATGAGGATCAAGGATGAAAAACGTAGACGAAGATAAAGAACATATCGACGAATTTTCTGTGTTATTTATAAAAGCTTCAAACACGCAAATTTGTTTCTTTCGCACTTACATTGGATTTTGCAACCTGGACCTTCGACACAGATGATCGATAAACAGCGATAAATAACATTGAACGATGTCACATCGCGTCACAAATAGCTAGCTAGTAGTTACTTTTGAAAACAATGCGGGAGAAGAATCCTGTCAAAGGAGGACACTACGATTGCGAATCGCATCGCGTCTGACGCTCACTGTATTCGCGACAGTATTCGCGACTGGTGAAAAGTATGTCCGTGAGCGGCAAGCACCACGAGAAACTCCCTTCCCTTGGCGAATCGCGGCAGTCCCCACCATGGATATACATTCGTGAGAGAAAGGACAGAGGTTCTCATTTCATTTCGTACTCGCCCCCGCAATCGCTCCCATGCATCAGTGCAATGGCACTTCTTTTTATATCGCAAAGGTCCGGATCTCAGAAATTATAAGGCCCCGCTAACTTCATTAGCAAAAATAGATGTAATAATAAGCCGATGAAGATAAATATTCTTGTGTAAATGTAAAATAAGAAGATACGAGGAAACAATATGTAATCTAATTTATAACACACAAATGTATTATAAAAATATTTACAGTGTACAAATATAATCTTTGTATATCTACACATATTTTTGTAACCAATATTATTGCTTAAATTTAATACTTCATCTTTATAATGCATTTTGCAGTAATTTAATATTTTTTTCTTTACAATCTGTATCTGAATCTTTTAAAAATGTTTAATCAAATGAAAGTTAGAGCTTTAAGATATTTAACACGTTTTTTTCTTAAATTCACATAATAACAAAGCAAATCTGCGTTAAATTTCTGAAATGTCATGAAAATGAAATGACTAATAAAAATTTTCGTGTATGATTGATGAAAACTTTCCACTTCATTGTGATGTTAAACAATAATCATAATGTGTGTGTGTATATATACAGAGAATGTTCATTGTTAATTACGTAATTACAACATGGATGAGTGATAATACTAATGATTGGATCAATTGAGAAAGAGAGGGAAAAGCGACAAGTATTGCATTTTTACGTGAAAGTAAAACGCGGCACGTCATTCATTACGAAATGGCGCGATACCTTTGTCCAACAGAAATCGAAATTCCGGGAGAAGAAGAAGCATTGGAGCAGAGAGTAATTGTTTTTATATAAATTTAGTCGATATCAGATCGTTTCTATTGTAGAGATAACTTAACATTCAATCTGCATTTACTATCGTATTGTAGAACGGATGTGAATATCTAAATCTAATATGTCCGGAAGCTTTTATTTATTGTATAAAATTACAATACAATTAGATATTATTTGATCAGAATCTAAATAGGAAATTTAATTCAGACCTAAATATATGTCCAATGCTAAATGTGAATTAATGAATACAATGAAAAACTTTTGTCATAAATTATGATTAAAACCAGTATTCATGCAACAAAATTTCTCTTAGTTTTAAACATATCTGTACATTTAATTGTGTGAAAGATTTTGCTAAAGTATCTAAAAATTTAAGTAGATGTAGATCTAAAAATAATTTTGTTGGACTATAGTTGGATTAAATATTATGTAGGCAACTCAAACATAATGCTGTAATATTGCAAAAAGTTTTGATATTCTAGCAATCAATTTAAATCATACATAATTATTTTGATAGTCTAACAAAATTATTTTCAGATTTATATCAAATTAAATTTTTAGATATTTAGCAAAATTATTCTTTACTTGTATTTTTCCAAGAGATTCAGGAGAAAACAGATTTCCAAAAAAAATTTCATAAGAATTATTTTTATAAAAATTATTTAGAAAGGCATAACATTTTTTCAAGTTATGATGAATATGTAATTTTTTCACTAATGACGCATCATTAATAAATAACTGATTAAACAATTTCATCATAAACACAAAACGTCGATGATAATTGTCTGTTTGATATTCATACAAATTACTCTTACAATTCTTACCCGTATATAGTAGTATGTTTAAGCTTACGAGTTACGTAATCATATATTTGTAGCAATCTCTCAAGCATTATACATTTACGTCTCAATTTATGTAATAAACAAATAGTAATAATTTCAATATAAATGATATTTAAACATGTCGAAATAAAAATAAATTTAATAAGCAATAGGAAAATATGTATGTAAAAAAAACTCAAAGGAGAAATATCTGTATTTTCGCTTCAAAAATTGCAAAATCGTTTCACAGAATGTAATTATATATTTTTTTCTTATAAATATACGGGGGATATTTACATAACCATTACGTTACTTGCATTCGTTAATTGCTCAAGTATTATTTATGCTTATCATTAACCGTCCAATAAAATGATTGAGACTATCTCTCTTAAAACTACTTCTGTTTTTTTTTTGACTTTTAAATATCTCAACGAAATAACATAAAATAAATATATATGGATCTTATTTTCCAAGTAATTGGAGAACTTACGTGGAACAACTTTCTAAGTTTTATAGTTAGTAGTAAAAGCAAAATATATCAAATTAGTTTTGAAAAGTCATTTCGCAATCTATATTAAAATACATATATGTAAAATAAGTAATACCTCTTATATTTTGAGTTATTCTACAACATAAAAGTTCATCGAACTTAAACAGATAATTGCGAACGCTTCCGTAAAGATAAACAAAGTTAAAATATCACATGCCATTACTCGATAGCTTAAGTGCACAATGTTGATTTTTCTTTATATATATATTAGGTGTAATAAAAAAAATCCATGCAAAAATAATAGATTTCTTTTTATTACACCTAATATATATATAGATATGTATGTGAGAAATATACGTCAATTATTTAGAATGCATTATATCATATATAAATTATTATAAATTTTCTTATGTATTTTCGACAAAAAATCTATTTTCCTTTATTTTGCATAGAGTCTATAAATAAAATTACAATATTATGTTTTTAAAATATTTACACAAATGTGAAAGTATAAGGAGATTTGTAAACATTTCAAAGCAGAACAGGTAATTACTTTAGTTAATAACAATACAATCTTCTTAGAAAGACCCGTTGCTTTTCCTGTTGATTCCATATTGTCAATTGTAATTATGCAGGAAAGAAATAAATGGTGAAAGCTTTTCCTGTGCGGGATATCTTGAACAAACATAGTCGAAGAATAACAACAGATAACCAACAGGTGCGTTTGCGTCGATATTCTCACATTAAAAAATTATCGCAATATGCAAACAATATAAGAATAAAAATTGATTTGCAGGCGAAAGTTTTTTCTAAATATCAGAGAATAATTTTTATTCTCGACGCGTTGCGACGGTGGACAAACGGTCACGTATCAGAGAAAAAGAAATCCCAATCAGTAGAGAAATCAAATAAATTACTATAATATATAGTTTCGAAATAATTGATCAAATATAAAATAACTAAATGTACTTAACTAAATCTTTTTTTCACATAATTACGAATTTGCTTAGAACAAATTTTTATATTTTATAGTTAATATTTAAAAGCAAATGTCATATCAAGTTAGTTTTGAAAATTTGTATAAAATAAGTGTATTTCTTGTATTTTTAACTATCCTATAACATGAAAGTTTGTCAAACATTTCGAACAGAAAAGCAAATACTTTGTTTTTATTCACTTTGTACGAAACTGAAACTTTTCGTAAAAACAGTTATAATATTTGTTTTCTTCGTGTGATATTATTAGCGATCTATTTATTATTTAATTTGTCTTCGTCAAAGCAGCAATTCTCATAACGCTTTACGGATTTTCCCGGAACTGTCACATTTCATAAAGATGAATAGCTATTTACTTACCCTCCATGACGAAGACAGTAGAGCCGACATCTCCCTCTTGTATAATTATCGAACCAGCTGGAAATGTAACAGGATACATGCAATCGACAATCTCCCGGATTTGCGTAAGTTCCAAATTTTTCATAAAGTCGTTGTCCAGTATGGCAGTTTTGATCAACTCGCGAGATCTTGAAAAAAAAAAAGAAAATCGTTGTTAAATTTTTCTCTCTCTTTCTCTCTCTCATTTCTTCTCTCAGTCTTAATCTCTTTTGTATTAAAAGAAATAATATTCCTATAGAAAAACGAAAGTATAAATAAATAAAAATATCATTAAATGTATCTCAAAAATCTTTTTCAGGAACAGATTTTTTAAGAAATTTAATTGTAAGAAAAATTCTTAGGATGCAAATGTCTAACAAAACATAATAATATAGCATTAAATTATTACACAAAAAAAACGATTTTGTTGTAATATCTAAAAAAAAATAGATATATACAGATTTAAGAATAATTTTGTTGGATTACAACAAAATAATTATGTAGGACATTCAAGCGCTAGAATTTCAAAACTTTTTGCAGAATTGCTCATGCTTGAATTTCCATATATAATTATTTTGATGGTTTAAAATTATTTTCAGATCTGTACCAATATAAATTTTAAACAATTTTAGCAAAATTATTCTTGTATAATCTCTAAAGTGTAACACTGATTTCGATCTAAAAATATAAATTATTATAAAGAATATAATGTACTGAAATTGATATTTTCGAATACTCTCGTAATTAAATTTTGCTTGTAATCACAAAAAGAATCATTCAAGTGTGAAATTAATACGACATTCTGTTAATATAAAAAAAATAACAATTTTAGTTATTTACAATTCCTTATAAAAATAAAAAAGTTTTGCATTTTTTATACTAAAATCAAAAAAGATAAAGATATGGTATATTAATTTTCATTTTTTTATAAAACTGCAAAACTTTTTTTATTAATGTAAGTATCTGTAGAGTTATGAAGTATCATTATTTTTTTTTATATAATAGAACGTGTCTATATGTACTAACTTCATAAATGAAATCATTCATGCGTAGTTATCATTTTCAGTAAAATTAATTGAACGATTCTTTTGGAACAGAATTTACATTAAATAAAATTTTGACGAAACTATTTTATTTCATATGTTAATTTCATTTTAATAAACTACAGTGAGTACAAAAAATATTCGTACAGAGAAAATATTTAAAAAAAAATTTTATTTTTAAAAAGTAAATATTATATCCAGCGAGAAATAAGTCATCAAATCGATAACTTTGATGATTTTAACACTCAATTTGACATCGATTCAATTAACGATCATTTCTTGTTGGATAATTAACAATTTATTCATAAAGAATAAAATAAACTGTATGTTTCTTAAAATTATATATGCCAAAATGATGTGTATTAATTATACAAAATATATCATCCGAAAAATAAGCGAAAATTAAAAATTATATTGTTTGAATGCTCAAAAAGTATTCGTAGAGAAATTTAGCTTCTAAAAAAGAATATATGCGAAGCTCATTTATTTATGTTAGAAACAGAATGTATTCATTGTATAAAATTGCCAATTAATGTTTATTTTCTACAAATAAGGCTTTTTTTATAACAA
>NW_012130072.1:425048-428519 GCF_000143395.1 Atta cephalotes
ATTAACTACACACACACACACACACACACACACACACACACACACACACACATATACACACACACACACGCACACACACACACACACACACACACACACACTTTCGTCATAATAGCATTTCTATTTCAGTTAAAATTGATTTGAGTCATAGTTTTCTATAAATCTCTAGAGGTATTATCTAAATCTCTTAAAAGAATACAACATTAAAAAAGTTTTATTCTAAGATAAAAATCTTAGACAATTTTTCCATATTATATTTAACATAGATGTCATAAAAATCTTAATAATTAAATAAAGAGTCGAGCACAAAATTAAAGTTCCTGTCGAACATTGAAGACACGCTTCCAAAAGCTAGTAAGATATATTTGTTGCCTCAGTAATAAGCCAAAGTTAGAAGCACGTCGGTTACATAAGACATTAGATACGGATAAGTCTACATAAATAACATAACAAAAAGGATATTGTTAAAAAAAAAAAAATTTTCTGAAGAGAATAATGACTACTAATATTATCTCGAGAAACAGGTCCGTACAATATAATTACATGTTGCTATGCATAAGATTACGAATCATGCTTATACTCAAGGCACTTTACAATAATATTATGATTTTAATAAAACGTGCTTATGAAAATATTAATATAAAATATTCTTTATACCTTAGATAATCCTTCGATAGTATCAAGTTGTCAAGAATTCTCGGATGCTATATTTAACTAACACGTTTGTAATTTGGATTGAGACATGAAGGAAATATTTTAAGCACTTTCCGCATTTTCTTAAATAACTTACTCATATTGCTCATTTTATTACATAATCAGACAAGAAAATAAAACAGAGGTACATATAGATAAGAATTAATATGTACATTATTATATGAGTAAAGCAATAAAATCGCTGGATTGTATGATTAACAATTAAATATATCAGTGTTCACATGTTACATCAATCGATTTAATAATTGAACGTATACAGAGAATTATCATTAAGATTAATTATGACACATAAAGCAATAAAAATGAATGGAACAAATATTCACCACTCGCAATCCGCTTCAATCAAAGCAATCTATGTTTGTGACGTCCAAAAATGGCGAGTGCTATTACATATTCATTACGATTGGTTTTTTTCCTTGTTGCTACATTATTATCAAAATATATGGCGCACGAGCAATGCTGGACTATCGAAATTTATCGATATTTCCCAATAAAAAATAAGATACATAAACACAGATAATCCTGATTACTAAATACGTCAATAAGAAGAATCTCCGCTGATTCTTCTAGACTTTATTAAGCGTTGCTCAATTTGGAGCAGACTACCAGTACCTCGTTCAATCTGTCTTAATCAAGCTGTCGAGCTACAGCATCGCATGACACTCAAAGAATGATCAATATTAACTCACTCGCGTGTCTCACGATCAACTGAATTGAAAAACTAAATGAAAAGTTTTTTTTAATTGATACTAAACGAATTGATACTAAAAAAAACTTGCATTCAAGTAAAGAATTTGCTATAAATAAATAATTAAATATAAATAAATAATTTGCTATAAATACTCTGAAATCCTATAGACATCTCGATTAAACCGAAGATTTTTTGAATGTCCAATTACTCCGATTAGATATCTAATCTTTACATTCACACTTTAAATCTTTCGATGGCATCACACGACGATTTCACGACGCAAAAGCGTTTCTATTGCACTATAAAAGTGGAGCATCGAGTTATTGAAAAAAAGGTAAAGAACTTAGATTGACGAGTGCAATTAACTTCCTCGAGTTAAAGATTGTTTTCTTTTACAGGATCCATAAATGTTAATGAAATCCTAGTTAACTTCAACCGTTGCTTATGGGTGTAATTTATAAAAAAATCAATTCTAATGATATGCCGCTGACCTCTGTTAGCAATTCACACGCTTTAGCGTTAAGCTTAAGGAACCAATATATAACTTCACCAAGTTCAATTTTCCATTGGATAAGTGCGAGAAAGAAAAAAGAAAATCTTATGCCGAATATCAAATTTTCTTTTGCGAAGAAATAAATGCGAAGATTATCAGCACGATATCGAAACTTATCAAGATTTATTTAAACTTATCAAGATTAATACAATACCAATTTCAATTACCCGATATTAATATCGCGATCGGATTTGAAACTTGTGATCGAATTGGCGATTTACAACGGACACGGTCGCGCGTAAAAATGGATCTGTCGAAAAGTCTGCCGCGGCCTGTCGCTTACCGAAGTGACACAATCGAACTGATGATTGGTAAGCGTAAAAAGACCACTAGGACCACGCGTTTACACATAGTGCGTAACTGAAGAAATAAGCCGCTCCGGATCCGCGCATTAGACGGGGCGGTAACGACTAACGATCGTGTAGTACGTGCACCAGCTATTTTTATGTTTTAATCGCGACTCTTGCGACTTCCTCCAAACGCTCGTTCTCCCATCATGCGTCCGTCATCATCACGTTCGCGAGGTCGCTTCGACAGCCAATTAAAAAAAAAGTAGCTTCTCCTTTCACCGTCATTTTGGCCCTCCGATTTGACCGCCCCTGGCCGATTACCGGTACATATATGTACGTGCCGATCAATCCCACGAAATACGTGTGATCACGACTGTTGAATGCTGACAATGGCGTAGGGAAAAATTGGGGTGTTAATTAAGATTTAGAAAGTTCATCGATATGTTATTTATGAGCGATTTGAAAATTAATTTCTACATGAGATCTGTAGATTTGATGAACTTAATTCGTTTAGTATTAACTCTGTAGCATTAACACTTAAACGCGATATTATGGGAACAACATTTCGTATGTGTATGATATATCCAATTGTTTATAATTTTCATAAAAATAAATAAAGTGTAGAAAATTTTTTTTCAATCGAAACAACTCAAGGAACACAAATTCCTGAACAAATTATGTACTAAACAAATGTATCTTTATTAATAAAACAGTTACAAATGTTAGAAAAGAAAATGTTGGAAAAAGAAAGACGGTATGTTGTAAGACTAAAAGAGTTACGGGAGTTAAGGGATTGATATTTGCCTTATTATTTCACATTCTATATAATTTATATCTGCATTTTCATAAAATATTATAGATAAGAATATCAGATAAAATAGACAAGTAAATGAGATTTCGCTTTTTTAGAAAAATGTAGACGCTCTATTATACGTGTAAAAATTATCTTTGTTTTCATGAAGGTACATCCTATCAGATAAATTTTTTCAAGACTCAAATTAACTTTGGAAAATAAAGGCAAGTATTTACTCGCTACGCCACTGATTGCGCGTGTACGCTTTGTCAGTCTACTCTTTGCGTTGGCGAATGCCTCGAGCGATTTATGCCTTGTATCCGATGCGCCCTACATATAAAACCGGCCTTTAGCCGGTTGCGGCCCTGACGGTTTCCTTGACTTTGGCACGTTGTAATTATCAAGAGAAAAGGAGTCTCTCTCTCTCTCT
>NW_012130072.1:428539-443046 GCF_000143395.1 Atta cephalotes
AAACCGGTAACCGTTACGTACCGGTTCGGTCGGCCCGTCGTACGGTTCCGTTTCGTACTTTCGGTCGTACGTTGTTAAGTTAATTACTAAGAAGAAAGGAAGTACTCTCTCTCTCTCTCTCTCTCTCTCTCTCTCTCTCTCTCTCACATTTACTGTGACACGACATACGAGGAAAAACTCTATACATAGCACGTGTCCTCGCTAACTGACATGTTCACCTATCGCTAATTTACAAACTACTTAGCCTAGGTTTATTGTAAAAGATGCGAATAAATCTTGTATACTATGGAATAGAACAGATAAAATCGTTTCTCTAATGAGCTATCGATCCCGTAAATCTTGCGAATAGAATTGATTGACAACGATATGTCTAGCTATATCATCGCAGAATTATAAAAATAGCATATAATGATTTTACGTAATCAATATGAATTCGCACGTGTCGTACAATGCGTCACGCGTATGTTATCGTACATGTTGTTAACAAAAGTTATATACATATTTGATTACTCGCGAATGTAGTAAAATATCAGAAGAAAATATTGATGGTGAATTATTGTTTAACAGAATATTTGTTGATCTATAAATATGTCATAAAAATTATGCACAAATCAATATATTAATCGTTGATGAAAACGTTTAAAAAAATAACTGCTGTGCTGATAACATCTGTTAAAACTCTCTCGCTATCAAAACATTAAAACTAATTGCAGATTTTACTAGTTATCAGTGAAAAGACTAATTTCAATATAAGTGTAATCAATCAAAACAGTGACAGACGCAAGTTCTTATATCATTCCCCAATAATAAATGTTTTAAAAAAACATACCTGTATATATAATTAATTATATTTATAATTAGAAACGCGATTTAACCTAGAAATCCAATTTAACCTATAATGCCATGAAATAATTAATTAATGCCTGAAAGTCTGCTTTAGATTTATCGTCACGTTAATAAAGCAAAAACAAATTTTACGTTCATAGAATTAATCGCGCGATAAATGTATTTCAAACGGCTGATTAGTAAAGAATCATTAATATTGAACAGAATAAAAAAAATAACAATAGAATAAAAAAACATACAGTATTATTTTATTAGATTAGGTTTATTAAACAACGTAATTAACCAAGACAAAAACAAGCACGAATTATTAGTATCTATCAATGCGTATTTCTTCACAAAGATACATGTGTGCGATTAAAGAGACCTTGTATAGCTTTCGACAGCGTATCTACAATCAACAAGGTGATGCATAATGCCTATTTCGCACGATGTATAATAAGAGGAACTATTTAAAAAAATAGTAGTATATATTCCGCAAAAATCTAATTATTAAATTCTCAATTTCGGAATAAATATACGATGTTCTTTTTCATCGCAAAATTAAGCCGGTATTCACAGTCCGTTCTCATTTCAAGATCGTCTTATAATTAATATTTTAATAATCCTAATATACGCCTAATATACGCCTCTCTGATTAGAGAGTTCATGACATCTTAAGACTCTTTTAAATATAAGATCTATAAATCTAGACTATAAATGCTGGTCTGAAAATTGACAATATGAAAATTCATCGGAGAATTTCTTCTTGAGAAATAGTACAGATCGCGTAAGAGAGGCTTAATTCTTCACGTACACAGGAATCGAGTCCATTAACGGACATTTGAATTATTTAAGTCGCGTACATCGAATCCTCGAAAGCCTTCGCGCGATTCTATTTCGCAATCATTATTCTATATGTATACTGTCTATGCAAAATTTTTAGGACGATACTACGTACAATCGGTACTCGAATCACTCTATGCGAGATTCTACGATAGTAAGAGTGCTTCGTACGAGACATGTTTACTTACAACAAATAAGTGTCCTATATACTGTCCATCATTACGCATCTCTATAAATAAAATTATATTTTTACATATAAAAGAGATGATAAAGATAAACTTGTATTTTAAAATAGGCGTTTTATTTATAAATAAAGTTTAAATATTCTTAGAATAAAAAATTGTACTAAACACACACAAATTATATATATGAATGTTTAGACAAAAAATTTTGAAATATTCGATATAGAAAAAGCAAAACGCGAAAAGCAATTTCGCTAAAATTTCTATAAAAATTTAAGTCGACCCAGATCCGAAAATAATTTTATTGGACTATGTAAAATAATAATTACATAGAAAACTGAAGCATAATAAACAACGGATGAATATGAATTGAGCATCCTATATAATAATTATGATTTCAATAAAATTATTTTCAGATCTATATATGCAGCTAAATTTTTAGATATTTCAGCAAAACCTTTCTTTTCGATAAAATTCTGAATTATTGCCTGTTAGAATTGATAGCATTAGATAATATCCGATAACATAATAGTGTTATTTATAACATACATAGATGCAAATTATACAATGGATAAAATCCTCTACTGATAATAACTATACAAACGTAATTTGAAAACAAAAGTACTGCCATATCGAGATATATGTATAAGTGATATTTATGAAGCATTTAACACACATATATAAATATACATATATTTATTGAATGTGTATGCTATGAATAGAATATGCGTAGGATGAATTACATCGTACCGGATGTAAGAAAGAGATTTATGAAGGAGTCATATAAAGAGAACAGGTGTTAGATCTGTAGCCAGTTCGTTAGCGTAATGTGTAACAGAATGGAACACTATGTAACGTTTAGACTATGGCTACCGAGATGCGAATTCTGCGATGATCTCGTGGAATGCCAGACCAGTTTCAATTGTTGGGAGTACCAACCGATAGTCTTATAGCCGGTTGAACGGCTCGCGTGAAATACTCGGGATCAAAACGACCAGAAAAAACGTTGACTAATTTACATCGTCGAATTCTCACAAATATATCACGATACAAGATGTGAACTACAACACTTTCTCTGAAGCGAGAATTTTTAAACCTCTTTTTATGATTATTTCACAAATCACGGCTATTATATATAAATCCATTTTTTCTCACGCAAGGAATAAAATATTAAATATTAATTTTAATATAATTATATATACAGCCTTCGCCAAAAATATTAGGCATTTACATTTCTTATTTATCTAGAATTATTTTATCTGCATTGATTTCTGCATTGGTTATTGGCATTACATAAATTTAAAGAATTTTTGAAAGAATAATTTACAGCAAATAATTTTTGAGAAAAAAACTAAAACTTTAAATAATAGTTAATAAAATGCCTAATATTTTTGACCAAAAATATTATTTTCCATTGGAAAAATTTCTCTTGTAAGATGTTTATTAATAAAAAATATAATTTAAATCGAATTAACTCTCAAATTTTAAAATAATAAATAACAATAAAATTAAGGCTAATAATATTTCAATTTGATAGCTGTGCAGCTTCCGAAATCTTTAACGTTTCCATTCTCTTTGGAGTCATCATCAGCAAGTTATACACAATCAATGTTGATTAAACGATTTATCCTTGATGAGTCATTATCAGGTTCAAGACTGAAGCGAAATCTGATATGTAAAGTTGTAAAATTGTAACAATATGTAAAAATAAAAAGAAACAATTCTCAAAAAATGTGAGTAACTCAAACAGACGTCAATTATGTCATAAAGCTGTGACAAAAATAAATTCTCTAATTAAGAAATGCTGCACATCATCTATCAAATTAAAGTATTTTACATAAACTAATATCTATGTGCACTTATTCTCGCACTGACTCTCATTAGCCTTAATTTTATTATTTATTATTTATTATTTTATATGTTTATTATTACCAATTTTTTTCCAAATTCATTATAATAATAATTAAGAAGATACGTCTGATCGCTTCAGTAGCAGCGAGTATGCGTTTTGACGTATATTTCATTCCGATGAGTTTACACAAAGATCATAAACTTTCTAAAAGTGAAAAAAGATGACAGACATTGTATTGATATAAAACGCACAAAAACTGATCACTTTAATCGCGGTCTAAGCGTAACCGAAGTTGAAACTACGCGTCACATTCGTTTAGGAACAAGGCAGCGACAAGAGGTAGGTATTGAATAAATCATCGGAGAGAGCGTCGTCCGATTTCCGGATGTAACTCGAGGCGCGTTCGAAGCAGACGCGAGAATCGCGTCTGTAAATCAAGACTCAGACTGCATGTCAAATCATTCCGTTCACGCGTGGTTAAGCGCTATCAAATAAACTCATCGATAAGACAGGTCGAGTAACGAAAGCATCGGTTATTTTTGTAGTCGCGATGATAGGCCGCTGATAACCGTAAATACACTACGTTTACGCAAGGTCCAAGCTCATTGTCTGACTCACAATCAGAGTTCGATGCTCCCAAGGAGCTTAGAGTATCGATCCTTCGTGATCTGTCGGCGTTATTGCGACAGAGAAGTTCATCAGTGCAATTTATGTACGCGTTTTATTTACATCGTTATTTACATCGTTATTGCACGTTTTTATATTATATGTATATCTATTTTTAACTCCTTTTCTTAATGTGAGTTAACAAAAATTTATTTCTAGGAAGAATAGATATTTTAAGTAAATTAAAAAGAGCATTATTTGATTTCTAGAGATAAATTACATTTTTTTTTTTTGGTATATTCATAAAGATATATTTTCAATTTGATACATCTTTAAAAAGGATATATAGTCTCTGCAAAAAATGAATGGAATCAGCAATTTATACTTTCCGTATAAAAATGAATATTAACATCATATGAATTTATTCAATAAAATCAATATTTATATATAATAATACAATTTTAGTTTAAATGAAAATGTTCTAATTTTTATTTTAATAATTTTTTTAAATGTATCTATTTTTTATTGAAAGTTTTTATCTAAATCGTCTCCTTTTTGTATTATTTTCAAATACATATTTTAGATTATTTCTCGAAGTAAAAAAATTGCTAAAAGGAATTGCAGGATTTTTCAACAATAACGAGCTACTATTAGAAACGTGTAACTCAAGAGTGTGCTGACCTTATAGAAAAAAGTGATTATTTATGATACTGATTGATTTCATCGTATGGAAAAATGCATTAAAATGCTAAGGTAACTTTGAACGTTTATAAAAAATTAAGCTGTATTGCAAAACTTGCGTAGCGGCTATAAACCTGTAATTTTTCCATAATTTTTTATTTTATTACAAAAAACGTATAATATATTTTTATTCCTATATTCCTAAATTATGTGTATAATAAGTATTGCAAAAAATATGCATAATAATCTTGATTCCCGTTGCAATTTCTTCATTGATTTATTTTTGCTTTACAATTGTAAAATATTCTAGGACGATACTATAATCGTTTCTTAATAAATATAATAAGTATTTCTTACACTGAAAAGATGGTTTTGTTAAAGTATCTAAAATTTTAGTTACAAATCTGAAAACAATTTTGTTGGGCCAAGATAATTATGTAAGACATATTCAAACTGTTAGAATATCAAAACATTTTGCAGCATTACTCATGTTTCAGAGATTTCCACAAAATTATTTTGATAATCCAACAAAAAAATTTTCAGATTTGTATCTAGCTAAATTTTTAGATATTTCAGCAAAATCATTTATTATTTAAAGCAGGGATCCTCGAAGTGTAGATCGCAAAACATTTTCGTATGTTGAATATTTAATTATATAATATTAAAAATACTGTTCCCTTTCACGACTTCATGTACATGTGTAAAATTAACTTTTCATGGTAGGCATTAAAACTAAATTGCAAAATAAGTTATAAATATCAAACTCTTTATGCTTGAAAATAACTGATATATCGACATTATTAAAGTTGTCACAATAAAATAGATAACAGATATAGGAAACAAGTGCATTTTTCACACACATTTCATACATCTAAAATAATATAATAATAAAAGTGTATTTAATAAAAAATTAAAAAGAAGAGCAATAAAATTAAGTATAAATAAATAATCAAATTCCATTCCTCCCCCTTTTTTCCATCTACTACTAAAGCTAAATGAATTGCAAAATTTGCTGTTTTAAAAAAAAGTGTCGCGATTCAAAACCCTGCTTGCATTTTTCAAATCAACCCTTCATATTGGCTATTGCAACAAACTTGTGATCGGCTTGCAACTAATGTAGAACTTTAAGGAATGCTTCGGACGTACCGACCGAGCCGCGAAGGCGGCTGCACAAGGAACAGGTGGATTGGCAGCAAAAGAATCGAGCGGACGGAACGTCGTTCCGAGGAGGCGCCACCAGCCGAGATGGTGCATTCGCTCGTTCACGGAGGCGCTAATTCGCTTGCTCGTTTCTCGGCCATTCGCTCGCTCGCTCGCCCTCGCGCGCGCCGCTCGACCGCTCAGCTTTTAAAATGTCGCCGATGGCCGTGACAGGATCTATTTTTAACCGCGCATCAAGATAAGCGCGCGGGAGGGACGGCGTAAAGAGCTGAGATGAAAAGAGGGAGGAAAAGAGAGAGAAAGAGGAGGGAAGGAAAAAAACGAGAGGGGAAGGGAGAGGAGAATGCAAACGTCAGTAGCGTAATCCTACGACGATTCGACGGCGCTACGTAACACCTGTTTAATTTTAATACACTTCTTTTTTTCTAGAACGTAAGATTTGAAAGGCATGTAAATTGTCGTTTCGTGCAAAACAAAATGCGTGACTATATAGACGCAATTCGCGTCATAAGCGTGAATCTGAATTATACACGTGCGCGGAAAAATGTCGTTCTATTGCTAGGATTATTCAACTTACTTTCTTTCTTTTAAGTAACGGTTATCTTTAGCAAAGAATATTTTCTTGATAATAATTTTAAAATATACACATACTTATTATAAATTTTAGAAACACTCATTATTACGTGTATTTCAAATAAGAATTTATTTTCTTTTGAAGAATATCATAAAATTAATCGAAGAAGCGATTTTATGTAATAAGCAAATCAAATTTGTTTCGATTTTGATTAAAGTATTAAATTTTAATAGATTTTAGAATATATTTTGAATTTTGATGCATGTGATGAATTTACTTTGCGGATAATACATAAACTTTTGAAACAAGTAACCATCACATAAAATATAATTTTCTGTGCGTATTCACGGCCGTATGTAACATCATTTCTTGGCACGTGATTTTTATTACGAGGTGTTTATTCATTCCAGAGAACACGTGTCAAACTTGTCTTCAACAGTCTCCTGGATTTACCCGAACTTCCTCTGACATAAAATGTGATATTTTTATCAGAATACTCAGTTAAACTACAAGTATATAAATTGTCATTGTAATAAAAGAAGGATAAATAAATAAAAACATATTCTTGTTTTAAAGTAGTAGTAATAAAAACTGTTGCTTCAAAATATTATGAAAAGTATAAAATTTTGTTTAAATTGAGAAATACCTTAAATTTTGCGACATATTGCGATTTTACGCAAAATAATTAATTGAAGGAGAAAAAGATCGAAGATTCTAGATCTAGAAATAAAAGTATAATGTTCGAGCATTCCGTGCTGCATTTACACTCTATATTTGCCATTTAATGTTATTTATATGAAAAGAACAATTTTGCTGAAATACCTAAAAATTTAGCTAAATACAGATCCGAAAATAACTTTATCAAAATAATTAGATAGCAAACTGATTATTAGTATGTCAAAACTTTTTAATTTTTACATTCTTCATTATACTTGAATATCCTACGTAACTAAGTTGATAGTCAACCAAAATTATTTTCAGATCTATACC
Organism: Atta cephalotes; assembly: GCF_000143395.1. Classification (NCBI taxonomy): domain Eukaryota; kingdom Metazoa; phylum Arthropoda; class Insecta; order Hymenoptera; family Formicidae; genus Atta; species Atta cephalotes. The sequence goes on from NW_012130072.1 coordinate 436,254, forward strand.
TCTAAATTTTTAAATTATCAAATTCCTTCAAATTTCTCAGCAAATTATTTTCATGTTGCTTCTGTACTGGAAATAGATCATAGAAAAATTTACCGTAAACGTAAAGTAACTACAGAATAGTTTGTTTCTTAACATATTACACATAATATCTAAGATATTATGTGCACATTGTGGCGCCCAGAAGTGCATCGTGCCCGTTACACCACTGATCGAGACCGACGAATTTGTCATGCCAGAGGCACCATAGAAGAGAAAGAGAGTGAATCAAAGAAGTAATTATACGTGACGTCATCCGACTGGTTTCAACACCCGTCCGGAGTGCAACGAGTCGAGCCTGAATAAAAGCAAGTGGGCCAGAGGGCTTCTCCTTCTCTCTCCGTTGCAATTATTACAGCGAAGATGCGTATGGAAGAAATGCGGCATCTCCTAATGTGTGCCGTCCGTTTCGTGACCGATGCCAGAAGACGAAAATAGAACGTCCCAAACTTTATGACCGGTAAAATTACTGGAGCGTCAGTGCCGATACAGTCTACGACCACTTGAAGCGGTCTAACGGCCGCGTTAACCACCAATAATCCTGACAGTGAAGTAGGAAATTAAATCAGCCTTCTCTAATTATTAATCAGAGAACGCGACGAGCTGTGCTGGACAACCGTCGAGTCACGTCGAGTTGAAATGTTTTGTTGCGCGTTGCACTTTTCTTTATCGAGAGATAATTAAAGCTCGCTGAATGTACGCATTAATAAATACGCTCATATATTAATAAGTACATTTATATTTCTTCTTATCATTGTACAACTTTAAAAGGATTAGTTTTCAATTTTCAGATTTGCTACTAATTTGAAATTAGAAAATATAAATTCAAAACTTCATATTTTTTAAGTGATCTTTAATGAATTAGACAAAAATTAAGAATTAATTTATATAAAAATTATAGATTTATATAATATATAATATATGAAAATAGATTGTACAAAAAAATTAGATTTAGATAAAAAAATCATCTGACTTTTATAGATTATTGATATCTTTACATATTTAATATCCTTTAATTTATGTATTACTGTATTACATATTTATAAATAAGATTAGATAAGATGTTATTTTATTGCTTTGGAAATTAGTTTGTATATGTATAGGCCAAGTAATATTTTATTTATGATTTAATCGTATGCTTTACGTAGTAAATGCATATACGTAATTGTGCATAGTCAAAAAAAACAATCACAGGAAACCGCAACCGTCGGTTTATTTGACAATCTTTCTTGAAATAGCGATTTAATAATCTCGTTGCATAAATAGGTCATAAACACGATAATGCAAGGAAAAGAATAATATTATGATTAAAATAAAGCTGATGCATATACCGTTAAAAATGTCATGAAATTTAATGTACTTTAAGTTACACAAATTAAATTCAATTTTATGAAAATCAAATTAAATTTAACGTAGCTGCAACTGAAAAGTATGTTTGTGTACATGTACATGAAATTTAGTGTACTTTTCATAAAATTTTACAAGGTTTAGTACATTTTTTATCAAATTTTATGTAGATTTGCATAAAATTTAATATAAGTAAATGTTAAAATTAAGTTATTATAACTTCATTTTCATTGACAACATTAAATTTTTAATGTACCTGTTTGAAATTTCCATTACATGCAACGGAAGCAAATTCCTTTTTTTTTACAATGTAGAGTTAAAACTTAATGCACAAATTAACGTTAATAAAAGTTATTATACAATAGCGATAGAGATTAGTTTTTCTTTAATATTTAATTTAAATCTAAAAGTTGTTAAAATTTAAAAACATAAATATTCAAAAAGCAGAAACGACGAAAACCTAAATGCAAAATAACTCATGTGGTAATTGAAGACACTTTCTGATAAAAGACAGTTAATGAAACTCTATGCAGGACGTCTCTGTACAATTATAGACCTCGTACATACGGAATATTCCGCGTCCAAAGTTAAACGCGTGTCGTCTCACATTATAGGATGATGCGAGCTTTGACGAGGCGATCTCGGAATTTTTATGTGGAAGTTCCGACACGGTAAAAGTATTCACGAGTTGCGCGAACGAATCCCGCTAAGTCGTGACGAGGAGCTATTTTCAGGTCCATTGCCATTATCAGCCACCTCAGGTGGCAAGATCCAGTGTGATGCAGGCAAGGATAACAGTTGGGATAGGGATAAAGAGGCGAGACAGCAATCGTTATGTCTTTCTTTTTATTCATACGCCTGTGGAATATCGCGATGAATAATCGCCCGATCGTCATCCGCGATATTTCGATTATCTCGGTGGTCAGATCAGACCTGCATGCAACCTTCTACACATGCGCGTATATACACGCAATGCGCCTGCATCGCGTAAGCTTATCTGTCAATCGTTTTAACGTTTTCTTATAATAGCAGGTTGACCGAGATATATCTCGTATATCGGATAAAACGGAAGCTTGTCGTAACCTGAACGAGTCATAACAATTCCGCATTATTCCGCAAACACTAAATGGTAATATGCGAGATTTTTATTTAAAACAATACAGGCTTAGAGGATACCTACGATTTAATTTTATCATAAATAAATCTATGTCTTCTTTAAATACCATGTGAAATAAATTTTCAGTTGGACGTTGCCAAGATGAAATATAAAGTGCAAAATATATAACACAAATATATAACACAAATTACTAAGGTGACATTCATTAAACACGTCTAATTTAAGAATTTAAGTATTAATAAAAATTATAGAATATTTTAAATTAAGTTCGGTTCTTGGATCAAAATTATATCAATAAAATCAAGTCACAAAATCGTTTTAAAATGTTTTTATAATTTTTCATTATTACAATAAAGACAGAAAATAATTGTGAAAATAACACTGCGTTTATAATATAATTATTTATATATAATATTTTAACTTTGTCATATCTCATCTTAATGCCGCGAAATTTATAGAAATTTTTTTTGCTCGTACTTATTTAATAGAATTTATTCCCTCCATTTCACTCATAATGTTTAATTCATAATGTCAAGTTATACCCTGTTCGAGTTATTTTATTATCATTTCTATAGAGCATGCCCGTAATTGAGCCTGCTCAATATTAATTTAACACAAGGGAGTTAAACAATTTAATTCAAGAAAATGTAGTAAAATGACTGAAATTTAACTTATTATTTACTAATACACACATTAATATGATCTGTTTATTTTGGAATTAATTTGAAAAGAAATGGGTTGATTTATATTTTGACACACATAAAAGTTAAAAATAACAAAATATCATTTGACTCAAAGAATTGAATTACTGTTGCTTCTTTGATATCTAAGTGATTTCATCAATTCAAGTGAATCATAAACGTAAAAAATGACCTCATAAAACAATTGCAGGAAAAGATTCATCAAGGAGAAGCTATATTTAGAACACGTGTAACATTCACTCGAAGAATAAATAGCGCGGAACTTTTTAAATTCCAGAAAACCGCTCAAACCTTCTGCAATACATTGTGCAATCATGATTACTGATATAAACGCAACACCAAACGCACAATACGCTACGTAGGATGACTATTCTATCGCGGCAATTACGCAGTAATGTTACGTTCAATATACACAGTTAGACGATTACCTCGCTAATAATAAGATTGTTTAAACACACTGATGTTTAAACTCGCGTTGATAGTCATTTATATTGTCAAATGTATTATCGATTCACGAAGGTGTCACTTTAATTCCAATTCGTGTTAAAATTGTGCAGCCAGATTAATTTCGAGTACTTTAACTGCTTTAACTTTTTGTAAAAATACAATCTGTACAAACACAGACGTACATAATCTTTCTTTGCGGTAACATAAAAAACATATTTCTCTATCTTCAATATAGGCAAAGTTGTCCGCTTAAGATTGCAAGATATTGTCAATGGATAAGGCCGACAAAGATATAGGCCTCTTTTATCTAAGAACAACTTTGAAATATGGCAAAGCGATAGGTGAAAGGAACGAGTATGAAGCAACCGACTTCTAAGGCGCGACAGGTGTTAATGTCATCTTCTCCATCCTATACTTTCCCTTTTAATACATGCCCCTTTTTGAAAATTGAAAAGAATTTTTTTATCTATGATAATAACAAAATCGAAATATTATAAAAAAGATCAAATCAAAGGGCTATGTTTGAAATATTTTCACAATAAAAAGGTATATGACATTGTACAAAAATTTTAGATCTTCTGATATCTCTATAAAAAAAAAAAAAAAAAATTTAGAGTAAAAATATCTGCATAATTTACGATTATGTGATCAAAATAGACATAAAATTGAAAATAACTATACGTTTAACATTTTTAATACATAAAAGTTTAACATTTAATCGTACAAATTAAAGACTCATAAAATGACGTTTCATATTTGTATTATTTATTTTATAATTCGTTGGATGATTGTTTAACGACACTTAAATGGAGGTAATAACTCGAACTTCGAAAGTTATTTAATTGATCGCGTTTAACCACGCCCTTGCATGAATCAACACGCGATAAAAGGAAATCGCAATGTATGCATTGATGAAAAGACTTGCATATAAGACTTGCATAATAAGCGGTAGCGAGTTTAAAATTAGCTTCTGCTTCTGACCTGTGCTTCGTTTTTCTTCGCTCGCTGCTAAATTAATGGAATCGAATTTCAATTGTCGTCAACAAATGAGTTTACAATAATGCGAGCGAATTTTTTTCGTTTTCTTACCTTATGATGAGATAAAGCGTTACATTATTCTCGGAACGTCTGCGATAAGACAACAATACACGTCAACCCAGAAATTCCATAATAGATAAACAAAGAAAATGCGAAAACATGATACTGATAAACAAATAGAAAAATTCCATTTTTCAACAATATGTCTATACATTCTATAAACCCAATTCTTGCGAATTCGTACGAAAACGTCATTAAGCAATATTAAAATATTGTTATATAAAATATCGTACTTAAAAAATTGTTCTATTCTAGCATTTATATAATAGATCATTATTTGTGAAATATGCAGTTGCCTTCTAGCCTCTGGCATAGTTCAAATCATTAGAATTTACTACAGAAAACTTGAAATATTACGTGCCACGCAACATTTGTTTCCCATGGCACACATTAGAATCATCCAATGAAAGATAATGCGAGGGTATGAGCAGTCGAGTTCATTGAGGCTAAGCCCATTGAAATAAATCGATTTTTTAATTTTCTAATAATTTAATATGATATTGTTTGATTGTAATTTCCGACATTATATCATTGTATGCTTTATTTCGATGTATTCAATATCGCAACAAAAAAATGTGTCATACATTATTTTTAAACAGAACTATTTTTTTAAATTGCGCAATAATGAAATTTTGCTTAATAATGATAAGAAATAGTTTAGTTATTTTTCAAAAATTTTAAAAATAAAATTAGAGAATATATCGTTAATATTTTGAGATTGTACGTCAAAATTCATTACAATTTTCTGCTCTTACTAAGTTTAATTACTTTGAGTGATTTTTAATTAATTGAAACAATCAAATTAAAGATTATTGCAATCTGTCTAAATTATTGAAGATACACAATTAACAAAAATTGATTATTATTATAAAATCCAATGTGAGTAAAGATAAATAATGCAAAAAATTCGTTATTTTATGTTAAAATCTCTATATTTCTCTCTTTTTTTATTTATATATCTTTCTATCTACCTATCTGATTGCTCATCACTGAGACAAAATAATAGTTGTAATTACTATAATCTAACTATAATTTTCAGTGTTATTTTCAGTGCCAACTACATATTTTTAGTAGAGTTATAAATACATATTTAATTATTACTAACATTATAGCATTAAGAACTATAACAAGGAAGTTTCATAACTATAATTATTTTATGAATTATAGTCACAAATACCTTTCTCTCAGTGTACATCTATCTATCCATCTATCTTAAATTTCATGTATCTAGAAAAGGCATGGTCCGGGAAGCGTTAAATGTCAATTGCAAGTTTCTCATAAGAGAAGACTCATGTTACTAATTTCTATGGCGTAACCTGTATAGAAACCTATTGCCGGTGTTGCCTTCAAATGCGGAACGTAAATCCACGAAGCCGAGCACGAGTCTTTAGCGCCAGCTCTAATATTCATGCCACGTGTCAACACACCTATGTGCGTGTGTGTGTGTGTAAATGCGCATTATGTGCATGTACGCAGCGTAACACAAATATAAACGCGAGCATTAAAAGGAGCAACGAATAAACATAAATAAAATCGCGATTATCATTGTTATCTTCTCTTTCAATCGCAGCGCGATTTAAATTTCCATTCACTGGAAGAAGAAAATATTTGTGACTATTATAATTTGCTATATTTCTCTGTGTTCTCTCTCTAAATGAAAAATTAATATTTTGCCAAACCATAATGTAATAAGAATAAACTCCTTTGATATTATTATTACCAATTTGGAAAAAATGAGATAGCTTGAAGCATATTGCTGTCTCAAAAATATCAAATTGAAAACAGATCAATGCAACACAGAAGTTTCCAGTAAGATTGAATATGTGTGTAACGTTGCAATATTATAATATTAATGGAATATTACAGAAAGACATCCTAAATTTTAATAATTTATAATTAAATATTTAATAATTATTTGTGTATATATTTATAGTGCTAACTAAACATTTAAATAAATATTTACTCAATAAAATGAAATGATAGTTAAATCAAATTAATAGTTCTTGTGTTAAATAAATATATCTTATATTATATTTAGTTAATATTA
>NW_012130072.1:443066-467798 GCF_000143395.1 Atta cephalotes
ATAGATAGATAGTTCTTTATTAGATGTTTTTTCAGTGTGCAATTTGCAAGAATGATCTGTGCTGCATATGTGATATACTGATTCTAAGACAGAAGCTAAAATCAGGAAATGCGCAATCTATAATAAGCACCTTACACGTCTATAATAATCAGTATCCATAAATATTGAAACATATCAATAATTATTAGTCGCGTGTAGCTAATATTGATGGATCTTGATAGTGATCCGGAGTTCTTCTCAAATATCAGTATCCTCTAACTAATGATATCACCTATCACAAATTGATATTGATACTAAAAAATCGAAAAATCAATAATATATCAATATTTGTTGGGCTGACAATATTATTGACTAAGATTTATAATGCATGTACATATCGTCACAAGATATAAAACTGAACTGAAACGTTGTCAATAATCCTGATCATGTAAGGTTGTAAAAATATTTATACCATTAATATTATCGATTCAATATTATACGAATCAGTATTACTGATCGCATAAAATTTATATTACATCTATATGACAAATACAATCGATAATTGATACACGCCGACGTGAACTCATTCCACGTTCATTCATGCTTTTTTTTATCTGTTTATGTTCACGCGTTCGTGTTGATAGGAATCCATTCGTTTTTTTTTTTAAGCGTGTTTTACGCAATATGTCGTGCCCACGCATCATCGAAGTCACGAAACATTTTCATGGTACGATTTATCCGTTCCGGAATAAATCCGCCTAAACATTACGCGATACACGAAATACAACACCCGATACAACTGCAATGCCCCTCGTAAAGAGATGTTCGAGTAACGATAAAACAAATATATTACACTCATAAACAATCTTTCTCTCTTCCTCCCTCTCTTAGATATAGATATTAAAAATAATTCAACAAAGTATATGTGATCGTTCCAACGTCGCGCATTGGTTTTTAAAATTCAAATTACACATCATGTAATTCTCGTCATATATATGTTATCATTATCTCAATATAGAATCTGAAAAATAACACGACACGGTTGAATTTAACTTTACAATGTCGTTCAATATAGCAATCGGCTGCAACTATTCTAATTGAAAGCTAAACGATTTTGACATGCCAAGTTGTAGATGCAAAAAAATAATGAAATTCTATCATTCAGTATAACTTTCTATCGCCCTTTCTCTTTTTCACAAATGTACCGTAGTAGATAGACTTTCAATTCGAAGGTTGACCAAGTACATTTTAATTGTGTTTTATATCAAAAATTTATGAAAAACAAAGTAAGTTTGTATTACTTCCAATTCAGTTTCATGAATTCTAACTGAGAATCGCAGTTTAAGGTATTCATATTCGATTCTTCATATTCGAAGCCGTCTTAAGTACAGTTTTAACGTACTTATCTAAGATAAACCGTATTAGCATTTTAACTCTAGCTCTACACACTTGTTTTTTGCACTCTAAATATATACACTGAGGTCCCTAGGACCCCATCCATATTTGTTACCGTAACTTCTGTTAAAATCGATATATTTCAATTAATTTTTTTTTTCAATCGATGGAGAATTGATTAAGGAACAAGTTTATAATGTATAAAAGTCAAGAGAATTAAGGACCTTCGAGACATAGTTTCAAAAAAAAAAAAAGAAAAATTTAGAAATTCTTGATTTAGAAAAAATTTCAATTTAAAAAATTGCGCTGGGATCCGGGGATCCCCAGTGTGTACAGCTAGAATTAAGACATCACTTAAGACGATCTTGAAATAAGAACGGACTATGAATACCGATTTGAAGTTTCTAGTAAAAACGCATCTCTTAGAAACAAATTTATATTTAGCGAGAGATATTGAGATTAATTAAAAGATAGCGACGGTAACGTCATATCTCTCGAAAAGCGTCGAAGATAAGGACTAGTCGGAAGTAATCAGATGCCCACGAATGTCTACTTTGGCACGTAGTGGGACGCGAAAGCTTAATTTTAGAGCGAAGGAGAAAGGTCCAGATTTTTTCGAGTCGTATGCATAAAAACACACGAGATGATGGCGAGGACGAGTCGCCGGTGCTTACAATGCATACAGTGTATGCGATCGCATAGCAAATAAAGTCGTTGACATGTAGACAATGCGACGATGAGAATGAAGGTGCTAAATATCGAAGCTTAAAACCGAGGAATTCAATTATTATTGCGCGAATGCGATCACGCTCGAGAAAATAATCACCTGCAAAAGCTTGTTTTTTTTGCATATCTGTAGCGAGAAAACTCGCGTTTACCGAAGTCATCTTATTCGTATTACTGTACTTTCAACTAATTGCAAGTTTACATATGGATTCTAACTGAGAATCACATAAGCCAAGGTTGAGAGACTGGAAACGCATTTCTTTTTAGACATATCAAACTTATCTCGCTGACCAAGTATAATTCTTCCGTGGAATCTTCCACACTTTCGACTGCTTTTTATGTATTAGATATCAAAATGAGAAACATAAAACGAAGTCTAATTTTACATGGATTCTAACTGAGAATCGCAAAGTTGCGACTAAAAACGCATCTCTTTCTAGACTTTCAAATTTGTTTTGCTGACCAAATATAATTCTGCACGAAATTCTTGACACTTTTGGCTGGGTTTTGTGTAGGTATCAAAGTGAGAAATATCAAAGTAAGTATATTATTATCTTTTCAAATAACTTTACATGGATTCTAATTGAGAATCGCGCAGTTTAAAATTGTGAAGATGTATGTCCTTCTAGACGTCTCAAATTTGTTTTGCTGACCAAATATAATTCTGCACGAAATTCTTGACACTTTTGGCTGCATTTTGTGTAAGTGTCAAAGTGAGAAATGCCAAAGTAAATCTATTACTATATTTTCAACTAACTTTATATAGATTCTAATTGAGAATCGCAAGGTTGTTGACTAAAGACGTATCTCTTTCTAAACATATCAAATTTGTGACACTGACCAAATATAATTCTGCATGAAATTTATCTTCATTTTTAGCACAAAAATTTTCAGTTTTATATAAAGATATCAAAATAAAAAATGCCAAAGTAAGCTTATGATTTTCACATTTTTAACTAATTTTACAATTCTGACTGAGAATCACAGCCAAAATTATGACTGGTGAAGATATACGTCTTTCTAGACATCTCAAATTTATTTCGCACACTTTTATGTATTAGCCATCAAAATAAGAAGTATTAAATCTATTATAATACACTTTTAACTAACTTTATATGAATTCTAACTGAGAATCGTGATCCAAGACTGCGGCTAATGCCTCATCCCTTTATGCACGTATCAAATTTAAATCGCTAGCCAAGTATAATTCTGCGTGAAATTTTCCATACTTTTGACTACGTTTTGTAGGTGTCAAAGTGAGAAATGACAAAGTAAGCAACGAATAGCCAGAGTTGTCGTCGAGCTGGAGTGTCGCAAAAACACGTTTGATGTGTGTTAAAAATAGAGTTCATTTAAATTCATTTGAAGAATTCGAGGAGCGTGCAAGGTGCGCGCGAGAAGAAAAGAATAAAAAGAAGGGACGGTGTACGCGCGCGCGCGCGCCGCGAGCAACAAGTAGAAAAACAGTGCCGCGTGGTACCAACCTGTCGCTCTTATCGACCACCGCGAGAGGCGCGAGCTCCTGGAGCGGCGGTTCCGCGGAAATGCCCTGGGCACGATCGCGGGTACGCGGCTTCGTCGGCGTGAGCGGTGGTGCCGCGCTGAAGGGCAGAATACTCAGGAACTTATCCAGGTGGCTGCGCAACTCCTGGATCTCGGCATCGCGGCAACAGACGACGGCCTCGAGTTCGGCGATCCGCTCGTCCTTGATACGCAGCAGCTCCTGAAGCTCCCTGAGAGGGGTGCCCATAGTGGCGATCACGGCACCTCCGCCGGCACCGATGTGGAGTGGAACTTGGGTGATTTGCGTGGTGGTAGCGGTCGTGGCGACGATACCGATGCCGCCGTCGACAGCCGCGGCGCCGTCCGTCGGCAGCTGCGTCGATGCACCGGCGACTGCGACCGCGGCGTCGGCGGCGGCGCCGGCAGCGGCAGCGGCGGCGACGACGTCGTCCTCCTCGTCGGCGCGTGGCTGCTGCGACGACGAGAAGCACAGCGAGTCGAAACACACGCGCATAGACACGCAGGCGTCGCCGATTGGCACTCGGTATTTCGTACCCTCGTCCATTCAACTTGTTTTGGTGCACGAGAGAGGAGAAGCCATACGCGGATCGTCGTGTCCGGGACCCGACGAGGACGTCGTTGGTCGTTACTATCGCGCGAATTCGCGTGATACGCGGCTCCTGAAGAGCGGCGGACCGACGTCCTCCACCGCCTCCGCGACGTCCCGCGTCCCATTGGTCCCGTGCTTGTCGGTCGAACGAGAGACCGAGAGATTGCGCGGAGTGGGAGAGAAGAGGACGGAGCGAGAGAAAGGGAGAGAGAAAGAGACAGGGAACGATGGTTGGACGGAGAGAGATTTCGAATTGGAGAGGGAGGCGAAATTATTCGTGCGTCGCGCCACTGCGCGCCACTCGTAAACTCGTCACACGCTCGTCGACAAACTGATGTAGGTATAACGAGAACTCTGGAATCAATTAAATTAATTATATCCTCAATTCTGCTTGCTGTACTGTGAGTAAAAACGCGAACTTCACACTCGATTATCGATAAGATAGAAAAAAAAAGTATGACTATTTACTTTTATGTAACATATCTTATATAACATCTTTTTATAACTCACTTTTTCATAATTCGACATTTTGATGAAATTACGATTAAAAATTATAATAAGAAATTATTGAATATAAAAAAATTGCGAATAAAATGTATTTTATATATAACTTATATAACAGATGTTTAATAAGAAAATTTAATAATAAATGGTAACCAAATTTATTACTCTTACATAAATACCTTAATGTATAAGTATTGCAAAAAAAACCATCCATATAGTATCTGTGCATGTATATATGTACAACAAAATATGTACAATTTATAAATAAAAAAAAAATCATTACATTTTAATTGCGCTATTAAGATTTGTCATTGTGGAAGAAGGGGTTCGCTTCCTGTCCTTAACACAGTTTTCGTGACGTTCGTGAGTTCGTCAAAATTACACTGAAGTTTTTCACTTTTCTGTGTCTCTTCCGGCTCCAGAAACGCCTCGTTCAAACAAACATTGTTCAAGCTGACGGCGCTATTTGAAAAGATAGCCGTGCCAAGATTTGGATTTTTCATATCGACACTATTGGCACGATTCTTCGACGGAGACTTCGTCGGAACGTCGTCTTTATCAGGTTGCGTATGCGATGACATTATGTCGCACGCCTTTCCAAGAATGATTAAACTATTCAATATACGAAAAGATACTAATATAAGATAAGCTAATAATAGAAGTATGATGTTAGCGGGTCTTGCGGATGGCGTCAGAGTCGTACATAATACGCGAGCCATGGCGACTCCAAGAGGAAGAGGTATAAAGCCCATTCGCCGCGCAACCAAATCTGAGGGATCCGAGAATGCCGTCTCTCGACGTGTCTGTGCCATGTCATAAGCCAAACTCACGGTATAATCCCTGTAGACGGTCGAAGGTAGCTCGTTGAAACGTGTGATGAACGCATGTTTCACCTTTACAGAAATACAGAGATGATCTTGTGTTTACACAAGATTTGTTAATGGTAAGCAAATGAGAAATTATAAATGATAAAAATGATCCAAATAATTTAATCGTTTAGTGATATAAACAATCCTAGTTCGATGTTTGAGCAAATATCTTTCTCGTTTGCATTCTCCATAATATACAATTTATTTTACAAACCCAATCAACGAGAACTTCTGCTAACAATAACGTCACGCAATCGGGTAACAAGACAGCGAGACGATCGCTATGCCATGCGTATTCTTTCATCGTTTGCAGACTCACTGCAAGAAGCAACATAATCAGATGGAACCTTTCTCTGACGTCGGCGCAAGATAATTGGAACAAGTTGTTCTTGTCAAACTTCTTGAAAACAGAACCCTTCAATTCTACAAACTAAAAGAAGTCCATGTGAAATACTTTATACAAAAAAAAGATGAGTACTTTATTTTTTCTAGCTCAACTTACGTTGTTGGACATCATAATTGTGAGAAGAGCTTTATTACTACTGTTAATTGCCACATTTAACGTCGTCGCTTGAAATAATACTAATATGCTGTGTAACACTTTATGGAAAAGTCAAGGTAAACATATTTTGTTGCGGCTTAAATCTATCTCGATCATGATCAAATTAATCGTAAAGATATATTAATTAAAGGATGAATTAATTAAAGGATACACACATAAGTGATGGCAAACAGGAGATGCGGTAATGTACCGAAATGTTTCGTACGAGTAGAATTCGAACGTGATTGTGGCTCAGTAGCGGTCCAAAGCAGTGCATCAATAGTGTCTTGGCCGAAAGCACTGAAAAGACGATCTCCTACTTCTAGCATATTATAAAATATATATAACTTTATAACTGATTGACTCTTAACTAAATGATACATCATGGAGGTGTCCACCTTCCAGGTTGCTGCCCAGCAACCTACCACTACAATTCCTTTCAATAAATCACATACTTCAGCTGGACTTAAATATCTTTCCGCACTCTTTGCATGATCTTTTTCATTTCTACCCCTAAAAATGAAACCGGTCAACATTTTTAGATAAACAAATATCTTTCACTCTAAATTGATATCTCTTGTATACCTCAGATAGTGTCGTAAAGGTCTTGTAATCACTGCCCACAAAGCCATTGCAAATCTTAGTGGTAAAAATGTATACACAAATAGAAAGGAATCAGCACACTACAATGACAAAACAATAAAATATCTAATATATAATATCAACTCAATTATTCTAACTTATTCAATTATTCTAAGAGATTTTAGCTAGTATTCTATTCTCACGATAGTTTTATTTGTCGCTGTACCTGAAGGAATCCATACGCCATAAAGTTTTCCACTTCTCTAGGAATTTTCATGAACGAGTAAACTTTTTCCCTTCTTGCGGAAAATCTTTCCTCATCATGCTCTAGCTGATAACCTCTCGTTAATTCTGTTCTCAAAAATTGCATCAACGATACTCCTATAAAAAAAAAAGAGTACATTTTTTAAATAAATCAAACATAAATTCAATATTATTTGAATAAACTTTCCCAGATAGCACAGAGTTCAAAAGAGTTCAAAAAGAATTCAGTGATATGTCATCAATTCTGAACTTATTTTAGATGCAACAAGAATTCTTTTCAGAAAAAGAATTCTTTTGATATGATATATTACTAAATTCTTTTTGAATTCTTTGTGCTATCTGGGTTTTTGGTGTGAAAAAATTTCTCATATTATTTCGTAATATTTTTAAGAGTTCATTATATTTTATGAAGCTTCTTGAATACCTTATTTATTTTCTCAAATTTTATAAGTTTTTTCAGAAATTAAAAAATGAAAAATCTTAGAAATCTTACAATAAAACATTTCTGAATTTACATGTATAATGAAGAATTCTAAAAAAGATATGGAAGAATTCTCATTTTTTTAAATATATTCCAATATAAAAAATCTGAGAAAATTTTGTAAAAAATTATAAATCATATAGAAATTCTAAAAAATTATATGAAGAATAAAAAAAATTGTTCATTAAGGCTAATAACTTAATACTAATTCAATAATTTGTAATTGTTATTATAGCAAAAATTAGTAAGTTAATAATTAATAATACAAAATATTACAAATAAGATTTATAACAAATACAAATATTAAAAACCTGCTCAAAGAAAAAGTTTATAAGGATTATTTTACATTTGTTTCTTCCTTTTCTTCATAGTTTCTCATTTGTAATAAATTTTATAGAAAATTTTATGATCCTTATTTTCGCAGGTGATTAATATCTTATCTCCTAGTGCGTATGTTATGTGCGCTGTTGTATCGCCGATTTTTCTTTTCTCTTGATTTATACATATATTATACATATATTCCATTGTGCTGTACCGATAATTATTATATCTCTAACACACAGGTATATCACACAATTTTCCGAGGGACGAACTTAGGACACAAGTCCATTGGAAAATTGTGTCGTGTCAGATGTTGCCGATTACTTACGTTGCTTCTTCTTTTGCGCATCTTGGCTGTCGGATAATTGCGGCCTATAGTGCGTAAGATCCACATTCTCCACGCGCTTGTCGTGACATGACACATGAGTTTTGGACTTGTCAGTATCATACTGTCGGAATCTGATCGTCCTTTTCTCCGGCCAACTTTGTTCCATATTCTCATCGCTGACACGCGCGTTCTGCATCACTATGCCAACGTTAACCCTCAACGAGCGTCCACACAAAGTTCGATCATTCTATAATCCCACAACGAGTCTCACGACAATCATAGAAGCATCTAATCTAACGATTGAACCTCGACACCGCGCTGTTCCGAGCGAACTGTCACAACACACCAACACGGAAACTACGGTGAAACGACTGGCAAAGTGGCAATTAACGCGCGTCATATATGACGGTGACAGCGCCGACAATGCTCTATCTGTTAACCACGTAATTCGAATTTCTTTTGATCCACACCGATCTGTCTCGAGCGACTCTATTAAGTCACGTAAGATCATTTAATACCTCTCTTTTTTACTGATATATTTACAAAATCTTTCCGATATGTTATAAATTATAATTTTCAATAATTCATGTTCTTACACCACATATTGGAAAGACGAGATTATTGGAAGTTTAATTATCAACTATCGATAAATAAAATAAAATTATCTTGCGGGAACTAATATTTTATGAACTTGTAAAATATTTTATCAAACAAATTATTTTATATATTTATTATCTTAATATAGTTTTTACTATTTTATCTTAATAAAATTATTATTATGTATCTTAATATGTTCAAAAACTGAGTTTATTTGAATAAAAATTAAAATATATATGATGTATGTTATCCCTTTTCTTCATAAATGATGATTCTTGATGTCTCACACATATATGAAATTTATTATGCAATGTTTTTAATTTAAACAAGCCAAACTGTATTAAAACAAGTTCAAATAAGAAAATATTGATTGTATACCATCACAATGATATGTCATATACTCCCTTGACTACGAATTTGATGTGAATCAACAACAATCTGATAAGTCTAAAGCTGTTTCTATATATATGATTTCAGGATAGAAGCTCTTTATAAAGAATTGTGCGATACGACATTCCATAATGACTACCTTGATTGCAAATAGCACTTCTGATCCTTCTCCTGATACTGCTAATAATATGGAACCGCCAGAGAGTCAACAAGTCACAAGAAAGTTTTGGATAGATACAAAGTCTTTAAATGTACCAGATGTTATGGATCCAGATGATCCTTTGATGACAAAATTCCAAAATGCTCTACGAGAACATCTTATTCGTATCGACAATAAATTAAATAGTGAAATATTAGAGCTTGTAAGTACCTGAATCCTTATTTTTTTAGACTTAAAGGATTTGTCTGATAAATAAAAAGAAACACAAAAAAAATGTTATTCTTATTAAATATTCATTGCAAATATTTCAGGAGGCTAATATAAAAGTTCTAGAGAAGGAACGTGAAACAGAAGGTTTACAACTGTACTATGCTCAACAGGAAATAGCGCAACAACAAAAGACAATTGAAAAGTATCAAAGCATGATAGCAAATGTAATTTTGCAGCGCGAAGAGAAAGATACACACGTAAAAAATGCCAAAGAGGTTCACAAAGATACCCACATTAAATTATTGGAAGAGAAAAGGAAAGAAGAGAATCTCATGCACGAATTAGAACAGATTACTGATTTGCAAGCACAATTCTCAAAATTGCAAACAGAGCTTGAAAATAGCTTGATTATTTCTAAACAAGTATCAAAAAAAGATAAGATAATTCAACGAGATCTAATTGCTCAAAAACAGCAGAAAGATTGCATAATATATAAACTCATGGAAGAAGTTTGGAAAATTAAAAACGAGATAACCAATTTAGACACGCAACTGCAGTTAAAAAATAAAGAAAAAATTCAAATAAATCAGATGATTACTGATGTTAATATTGATCTAGAAACGTTGCATAAGCAGCATACGAATTTATGCAACACTTGGAATTCTGTTGTGTTGAATATTACTAATCGGAATAAAGTTTATGAGCAACTAAATACAGAGCGTGAGTACGTAATCTCTCGATAATCTTTAAGGATTTGAGTGAATAAAATTGTAATGGGAGATAAAATAAGTTAATATAACATACAATAGAATCGTAATTAAATCATATCTATGACTTTAATAGGAAGAAATAACTGTCTTGATAAAGTTTCCTCATTATGAAAGATTGTAACAATGAATTGTTTCAGGAAAATACGTGAATCTTTTAATACATTACAAACGGAAGTAGATAAGTTAAAGAAAGAAACTTGTAAAGAAACAGAGAACAATGAAAATCTGACCTCATTGCATACACGAATAGAAGACAATATTCTGAATAATATAAAATTAGTGGAAACCGGAAGTGATAAACTTAATAATTTGGAATCTGAATTAGTAAAAATAGCAAAATTTAGTGAACAGGAGCAACATGAATTTGATTTAGCTCAAAATGTATTTAGAATATTAACGTATACTTATTGAAAAAAAAAAAACATAAAACATTGTTTTAAAATTAAATTACTAATTAAAATATATCTCTAAAAAATTTTATTTTTACACGATTATATATCATTTATAATAGTCTTGTATTTTAGGAATGGCAATATTTGTTACATGAAGAGGAAGAAATAGATAAAAAATTTACAAAATATCTAAATAAGCAAAATGAGTTAGAAAAAAATATATATAGCAAACTAGAAGAAAAAGTTGCGCATAACAAAGCGGCGCAATATTTGAATAAATTATTATTAGATTCTAAAGAGTCAGTACAAGAACAAGAATTGTTATTAGCAGAAACAGAAAATTCATGTAGCAAAAAATTATTGGAATTGGAACAACTTAATTCAAACATAACTTACGAGAAGACAGACTTCGAGGAACTCTTGCAAAATAATAATAAAAAAGAGAAAGAGATAGATGAGATTCAGAAAGAAATCAAGAAGCATGACACAGCAATCGAGAAGGAACAAAGAAAAATTGTCAATGTGAACAAAATTATTGAAGAGGTAAGAACATTAACAAAAATTCTACGCGAATATTTTACATCATTATTCTTTCTTACAGATATTATCGCATAGAGAAAATAGAGAAGTTAATCCTCTTGATATGAAAATAATAACCTTGGAAAAGAATATAGAAGAAATTCAGCAAAATGATCAGAAAGCACAACAATTATGGATTCGCCAAGAAGGATATATGATTACACTGAGTCAACAGAAAGATTTACAATTGCAAGAACATAATCTTTTTAATAAAGAAATTATGATTATGGAGCAAAAAAATTTGAAACTAGAGCATGCTTTGAACATGCTTGATAAAGAAGATTCGAACATGGAGAGAACATTAAATCTTCTGCAACAAAGAATAGTACAAATAAATTCACAATTAGTCATTCAAAAAGGACTGAAAGAGGAATTAGAAGACAAAAATTTTATTAAAAAAATGGAAGGGATACAAGCTCTCGAAGATGCAGAATTAAATCTAATAAAGATGCAAAACGATTTAAAGCAGTTATATGAGGAAAAGGCACTTTTAAAGGATAATCTAGATGCAGTGCAACAAGAAAGCTTATCATGGGAGAAGAAAGTAATATTTTAAAAATCAAATATTATATATTTTTATTTATATCAAGAAAAGTATCACATAATTTTTAATTTATGCTTTTAGGTGAAATTAATGCAAGAAGCGATGAAGAAATTGAAAGATGATCATAGTGATGGTGGCGATATCACAGTGATGAAAAGTGAAATTCATAAAATGGAAATGCGCCTCTTACATTTGCGTAGGGTACAAGAAAAATTGATCCATGATATGGAATTTTGTATTGCACGAAGAGATATTATATTAGATAAAGTTATGAGCAAACTTAAAAGAGATCCTAAAGGACAACATAATCAGAAAGTTATATTTCGTAAACGTCTTGCTGATCAAAAGTTAAAAATAAAACAAATCGTGAAGGTAAATCCTACTTACATTAAATATAGTTTTATATTACTATATTTAATTACATTAAGTAGCTTAATTGATGTAACTTCTCTAATGAAGTGTTTATTATAGGATACAAAAAAGATTGAAAATAGAATATTGGAGCTGGAAAATCAAATAAAGGATGCAGTAGACAAATGTGACGAATCGCAAACAGCATTGAAAGTGATGCAAAATGACATCCCAAATTTGGATCAAGGAATTACACAAATAGAAGCTGTTAAATATCGTGTATGTAATATGAATAATTAATAATTCCTCTTAATTTCATAAGATTCAAAATTACTATTTGTTTAACATTAATGTTATCATAACTAAAAAAAATCTTCTGTTACATGCAGAATTTGCAGGCATTAATTTTTAAGCAACGAAAAGCTAAAATGCTACAAGACATTAAAAGTGGCCGATACAAAATGCTTTTCAAGAGTGAAGCTACATTAAGTGAAGAATTCCAAAAGGAACAGATTCTTCGTGATTATTTAAAACATGTAATGGAACGAACAAACCAAGATTTCCCTTTATTGAAAATCGATATTCAAAAAATACTTTTGACATTAGAGATATCATAATAAAATTTTACAATTATTAAAAGAATATACAATTATTAAAAGAAAAAGATAAAACAATGCTATGTATTTAATAACAATAATTGTAATTGTTTATAACAATTGCATAGTAAATGCTTTGATTATAAACTATATATAATGTTTTGATTATAAAACATATACTTATGCAGAGTGCATTCCTTTAATAAAAGCCTCCATGGATGAAATCGGAGTATCCGGTAAAATGCCATGTCCCAAATTACCAATATATCGAGTTTTACCAAAATTTGACACCATTTTTTGTGCACGAGCAATGATTTCATCCTAAAGACGATAAATTCAATATCTTTATAATATTTGTGAATATTTCTCAATCGATGATTAGTAGTAATACCATTACTAATCTAACTTACTTTATTTTTTAGTAATAATTTTGTATAAAAGTCAATATCAAATAATTATATTTAAAATTGAAATTATAATTTTTTAAAAAGAGATAACATACCTGTGAAGAATACATTGCACAAGGATCCATATTCCCTTGTAATGTAACATTAGCACCAAGCTGTTTTCTGGCTTCTATAGGATCTACAGTCCAATCAAGACCTATAACTTCATAACTTTGATCCATCGCAAGAATTTTTAAAGAATTCATAGTTGCGCCTTTTGGAAAAGCAATCTAGATATACGTTTAATATTTATATATAATTTATCTATTTTAATTTTTAAAGTAATTTGCTGGTTAGAAATAGTTATGAAAAACATTTTACCATAGGCACTTCTGGAATATTTGCTTCTTTCAATTGCTTTCGTACACGTTCGCTAATTTGTTTGAGATATTTAAAAGAATAATTTGTAAATAATGCATCGTCCAAATAATTTCCATTGCTTTCAAAAACTTGAAGTAACTTGAAAAAAGGATATAACAGTTATTTCTTTTGAATTATGTCATTATATATTGCATATATACATAATATATTAATATATAAGAGTTCTTCCTTACAAAAGAAAAAATTATACGTTTAATTATATACCTGAGCACCAGCTTTCACTTGCATTACTAAGTAATCCACAATAACATCTGTAATCATCTGTAACAATTTATGAGTATCTTCTGGATACTTATATAACCAGGATCTCGCCTTTGCCATTGTAGAACTGCCTCCTCCTTGAATCATGTAACCCATCAGAGTCCACTGTATATGAAACAAATTAACTATTTTATATTAACATGTAATATATAAATACATTAATATCTCAAGGAGAACAAGAAAATAATGTCAATTTAATGTCATATTGACATCATTTTGATTTTCTTGTCCTCCTTGGGATACAAAAAAATAATTATCTTTGTATCAAAGAAATTTTTAGTATGTTCATACTTTAAATTTTTTTTTGGATAATACTAAAATACTTACAGGAGCTCCAGTAAATCCTATCAATGGCACTCTACCATTCAACTTGTGTCGAGTTAATGTTATAGCATCTCCAACATACTTCAGAGCTTCATTCACATTTGGTTGTATGAGTCGTGATAAATCATTGGGATCAACTAAAGGCTGAGGCAAAACTGGACCCTAACAGATACTTCTTATTTACATAGAATAAAGAGGCAATAATGAACATGAAGTACATTAATGAATCACTTGATTGTTATGTGAAAATAAATAATTGAAAGAGTGCTTACTACTCCTGGTGCCATCTCAACTTTTAGGCCCATCGCCTGAGGGATCACTAGGATATCTGAGAATATTATACTGGCATCCAGATCGAAACGTTCTATCGGCTGTAAAGTCACTTGACATGCTAATTCAGGAGTTTGACAAACTGTGAAAAAATCGTGCTGAGCTCTGATTTCTTGAAACTCGGGAAGATATCTTCCCGCTTGTCTCATAACCCAAACTGGAATTCTGTCAACCGGCTCCCCACGTGCTGCCTTAAGTATCCGGTCATTTTTCAAAGATGGAAAATTGTGCTCAATCATTCCGATAGTCTTCTCCTTCACGTTTTCCAGAGTTTTTATTTCTGTATAATAAAATAATATTCCCCCATGTTTTTACCTCAAATTCTTTTTTTTCTATTTTAGATTACAATTATAGTAACTCGCAGAAAATACATACAGTACTTAGTTTCAGTTGTTGCGAAGCAC
Source organism: Atta cephalotes (assembly GCF_000143395.1). Taxonomy (NCBI): domain Eukaryota; kingdom Metazoa; phylum Arthropoda; class Insecta; order Hymenoptera; family Formicidae; genus Atta; species Atta cephalotes. The sequence goes on from NW_012130072.1 coordinate 457,905, forward strand.
ACAGTAATACAGTAATTCTTTGCCGATATGTTTGCAATTTCATTTACTGTTTTGTAAATTCAGTACAAAATCTGACGATAAAAACTACCCATGATAGATCTGTTCTTTGTAACTACACTATATTATACTTTCTGCACTTAAAATGAAATAGGTATATGATTAGATATTTAGAGAGAAAAAGAAAAAAGATAAATCGAAAAGTCCAATTGCAAAAAACAAATCTATTCACCTAGTCATTTAATTTTTTATTTGACGTTAATGCAGCACATTTTAATGCAACAGATATGATTCATGTGACGTAAAAAATTATCCTTCAGATGTAAAAATTTTGTAAATTTCCTAAGGCTACCAATCGCATGAGTTTTTCTGATTTGAACATTTGTTCTTTGTAGCCTTTGCATTTCAAGTAAAACAAATGTACAAAAAATATATTTATTATTTCAACGCAATTAAAAGAGCTGAGATTTTTTTCGGAATACATCGGAAATACATTCGGAATACATTCGGAATATTATAACATGTAAATCTTAGCCAAAGAACAATATACGATCAACTATTACTGTTAGAAAAATTTAGAAGTTATATACCAAATAAAATTATTGAAATTTGAGCGATCTCTATGAATATTATTTATACAAAAGACTTGAATAATTAGAGTATATTAATAATTGGAATTTTTTCAATAAAAAATCGTCAAAGTTGTGAATGTGTGAATTGATTAATCGTGAAATAATTGGCGCGTTCATTGGCTGACGCATATATATGGTGGGACAATCAGGTTTTCATTTGTCCGTGTTGACCAATAATGAATGCGCAAGTGTGATTTTTGAGATAAATGACGTGTATTCTAAAGCAAAGCATTTTCTTATATATCTTATATATTTATATCAAATAGTTTAAATCTGCAAAATTAAAAATTGAGCCAAAATTAATCACACTTTAATCACTTTAATTAGAATTTTCGAAATTTTAATTTAATCAATTTCTTAGAAATACAATCTGATAATTATTTTGATAATTTAAATCTTGAATCATTTATATATATTACTAAAATTTCTCTGAATATTTACATAAACACTTATACAACGTATAATATATATATATATATATATAAATAACTCGATGACTATTTCTTGTCAATGCTATTTTTGTCTTATTTCACATTTATCAGATTAAATTAAAAGATTGTTAAATGTATATTGCGTCTTGCGTCAATCTAGCTAGTTGGATCTACGGGTAAGAACCAATCATATTTGACTGATTCTCAGCGATTATTCTGAACGCGACTGAAAGCAACTATTTATTGTTTGCTGTCTTCTACTGGGAATGTCAAATCAGCTTAATAATTTCTTAATCAAAATTATTCTTGATATATATAAACTGCAAAGGACAAAGGTGACTTGTGTTGCATAAACGGAATTTGGATAGCATCGTAGAATATATAGAATATATAAATTATAGAGATAGATCGTTGAAATATAGCCTAAGATCTGTGCTTGAAATTTGGCTATTTGGCACATATTCAGTAAAATATTTTCTGCCGTGACTCAGTTGAAGAACTTTCGGATTTCGGTTCACAGTGTTTAATAAATCTTCAAAAAGAACTATAAAAATCTTTGTTTTACAAGACAGACGATGGATGACGTAAATATTAACGAAATATGTCTCGATAACATAAATGTTGATGTAGAAGTGGATGAAAATGAGGACGATTGGATAAAATTAAGTTGGATTATCGATCATAGTAATAATGATAAAAATTTTCAATCATCAGAGACACAAAAGGTGAGTAATTATATTATATAAAGTGATATGATGTAATGATAAATATGATGTAATTAAAATTTGAGTATATAGACACAAGTAATGTTAAAACTGAACTGAATCAACAAGATGCTTAACTTTTTTTATTTTTGAAGGATTCAGGTAATGAGATTGCACAAATGAAAGATAATGATAGTAAAGTATCTTGTATAAATACAGAATCAGAAGATATATCCGATGGTATATCAATTATAACGGAAAGTGACACAGATGTTGTTAATACAAATCTCCAAATTTGTCAATTTAATCGTAGGCCATGCAAGTCTCTACAAATACTGGAAGTACAAACAAATAAACAGGTATTGTAGTAATTATATTTAGTTAAAGCTTCTTGCATAAGTATTCTTGCATTATCTAACAATGGAATATAATAAGATTATATTCCAAATATCTTTAATGTTTTTTTTAGATAATAAAGTATAAATCTCTTTTTTATTATAGAAAGATATATGGAACACTCTCATTGCTTATGTATTCGGTATAATTGTCGGTGTGACTCTTAGTTACTTTTTCACAATTTTTAAAACCTGTCCAGTCTCGAATGAAATTGATGTTGAAAGCCTTAAGACTGCAAGTCATAACATTGTTAATACTTGCAAGGAATTAACAGATGGTAAAGATAAACAAAATATTTTAAAAGGTCCAACATCTATTGTAGATTCACTTCATTTACATCATAATTTTTACTTTTAGTGAAAACTATGTTAAATGAAATTAAAGCACATATGCCAACAGATGTAAAAATTACAGAACAAATTTTAACACAATTTATCGAAATTACTGATTCTTCTAATAAAACAAGTAGTAAACCTATCACAATTACTAAGGAATTTTTCAATTCTACTTCATATCCGTTGGATCAACTTCAAAATTCTCTACATGTATTGTCATCCCTGACATTTATTTACGATGATAATAATTCTTTGAAAAATGACATTAATAAGACATTGGATATTGTAAATAATACAAAAGCATTTTATGATACATTGACATTACTTGTGAACAACACGCAAGTTGTATTTGATCCTATTATCTTAGAGTAAGTATCAGTAATAAATCGATATTTAATATCTAAATAGTAAATTATTATTGTATATTTAAGTTATTATTATTTGCAGCTATTTGCAGCACAACAGTGATAGAATGCATATTGCTTCTAAATCACTTCTCACTAATTTAATAAAAAAAGTGAGCAAAGTAATATTAAAAGTATATAATAAATATGCTAAAGAGAGACATAGATTGAGTAAAACATTGTGTCATTTGAAAAGTAAACTACCTGATGATAAACTTTTAAAACAATTGACCGAGAATAATGAGTTGTTTAAAGATCATGATAAATTTTGTTTCTCAAACTATATATCAAAAAATTTGGTTAGCGAAACGACTACAAAAGAAAATACAAAGACAAAAAATGTAAAAGAGCATATAAAAACCGATAATACAGTATTAAACACAAAATATGATAAAAAGTATACTCATAAGATTCATGATAATGATAAAGAAGACGCTTTGAAAAATAAAAAGAAGAAAAGACAAAATATAGACAAATTTAGTACTATGAAGTAAGTATATACTATAAATAATAACATATAATTTGTTTATTATAAATTGCCGTGTAATTATAAACTACTTTATTATATAACAGATTTTTGCGAAATGCCAGAAATGAGATACGTAACACTTCTCAGTTACTTATCTCTAAGGTAATAGAAAATATGAATAAATTAAGACATCAATTGAAAAAGAAATTATACCATTTGAAAAATATACTATACGATAATGAATTCTTAAAACAACTGATTGAGGATAATGAAGAAGATATTAAAGAATCAGTTGAGTATTGCGAAGGAAAGAATGATGACTTACGATCAGATAATAGTTTTGATATTATTTTAGCGCAACTGAAAAATACATGTCCACTTTCCACTAACTATTGTTCAGAATTTAATATTAATATGAGCATATTTGACACCGTACCGACTGTAAGTTGTAAACCTGTTGTATAAAATTTCTCATAATTTTTTGAATTGTAAATGAATAAATAGTATATGTATAAAATAGTAAATATATTTAAAAATTGTATAATATAAAAAATTTCATATGATAAATATAAATAATAAATTTGTTTCAGTATAAAACAAAGAATTACAAATATAAATATGATAGCAAGAAAACTATAATGGATCACGAAAATTCTGTAAAAATTTTGCCTGCCAAAGAAACAAACAGACCAAAGAAAAAAGAATATTTTAAATCAAATGGCCTCACCAAAAATGTCATTAATGATAAAGCAAATTATGAAAAAAAGTATATACCCTCTCAAAATAAAATAAAGAATCACATATCGGAGCAAACAGTTAATTATCATATGTCTAAACATTCTTCGTTTGATAGTTGCACAATGAAACAAGATAATCAACACTATATAAATACAAATGAAAAGAATAATAAGGAAAGGTATTAATTTCCAACAAAATACAATTTATATAATATTGCAATCTATTATGAATTCAAATAACTTAATGCGCTTATAAATAATTATTATTTTTAAAAAGTAATGCTATTTTGTGCAGATCTTATAAGTATAGCAAGCATCGACAACTTGACGATTCGGATTGGTATTTTCGACGAGTTTATTCCCGTAGAAATGCACGAAGACGTGTGAATCAACCTAACGATTCGGATTGGTATTTTCAACGAGTTTATTCCCGTAATGCACGAAGACGTGCGAAAAATATATATCAATAGGATGCCAAATGATTTTAGAAAAATCGACGAATTATAAATTATTAACACAGATATATACAGAGATGTATGGAATATTTTTACATACAAATTTTTGTGTGAAGAAAATATTCCATACAGCATATTCACGTATTCTCAAATATTCCTTGAATATCCAAATGACTTTGTAAATATACAGATAATATTTATTAATATTGACAGTTTTATTCTGTCACATCAAAATATTTATATTAAAAAAAAAGAAATTCTTCTCTAAATAAAAAAAAAATATTCTTGAAATTACAAATATCATGCCTCAACAAAGAAAAGAAAATACAAAAAAATTACGTTCAGAGAAAAATATAAAATATGATGAAAGATCTAGTTAATGTATGATATTATACTTATAGTTTCTGAAACCTTTCTCTTTAAAAAGTAATACTTTTTTAACGCACTATATATGATATATATATATATATTTATATGTCGTATATATAACTTTTTATATAAAAAATAATAAAATATTTAATGAATGCTTGGAAACTTGATATAATGGATATTCAAGAATATTAGAAGTTTATCTCTTAAATCTTAGAAATCATCTCTAAAATGATTGTGTAGTAACAATATGTATGTGTGTTGCAATGTCAGAATTTGTATTACAATGTGATATGAAAAGGTATGCATTTCGGGTGATTTGGGAAATAAGAATTATTGATTTCATTTTTTTTATATTCAATTTTACTTATTGATCCAAAAATATAGTCAAAATAATTCTGAAAAAATTTAAGATATATTTTAAACAGAAAAAACAACAGTTGAATTTTATCATTATGTTAGCAAATTTCTCTTAATCTGTTTCTTATTAAAATTGTGGCTTTTAACACTAAAGAAAATAAATTGGTTATTTAATAAATTTTGATTTTAGATAGAGAGTTCGTTTCGCAAGCGCATCTTTTAAAAGAAAGATTTGTTTTCAAATATTGATAAAAATAATTAAAGCTATCTGTTTTTAATAAAAATGGATTGAAAGAAAGAAATTCACTGATATGACTCAACAAAATGATAAAAGCAATCATTATATTTTTCTTTAAAATATGCCCCTTTTCCCAAATATTAAAGCCAGTATTCATAATCTTTTTTTTTATATTTAAGATCGTTTTAAATATAGTTTTAAATATAAATAATCCATTTTTATTTCAAGATTGTTTTAAGTAATGTCTTTAGATGCTAAATAAGACTTAGATGCTAACAATGTGTTCTATAAAAATATTAAGCTAAGAATATTTTAATTATGATTTTCAGATTTATCAGATAAAATTAAATAAAAAGTGGAATTCAGTGTGCTCCCTGCATGCTCCCCAAATCGCCCAAAATGCATATCTCTTTGTTGCGTTTGCTATTAATGAATCTCATTAGTGTAAAAGATTAGAGAGTGACTTATTGCAGATATTAGGATCGAATTTAGTCTCGCGCAAATACGCGCAATTGCGCGCATGAAAGAATTTATACGTGTCATGATAATGATGCTACCAGTTGTCACGTTTCGTGCGAAGCACCGTCTTTGGCTGAAGAGATCACGAACGCAGGGCATTTTCTCGTCTCATCTTGATGTCGGGCAAGGAATGCAATGGTCGCGATTCTTGGGCACGATCTTTGCCCTCCTTTAGTATTCAGGCTCGCAAAATTAAACGAATGCGACCGAAATGCGCCGCTTTGTCGCACATGATCCCGTGCCAAGTCCGAAGGAATCCATGTCGATGTCTATGTCGTCGTCGTCGTGGAATGCGAATCCTCCACGATTACCAGCGAACTTGAACAAATTGTGAAAAGGGCTGGTTGAATCGAAGAATTGAGCAAACATCGCCCTGGGATCGCCGCGGGAGATATACGTGGCCTCCTCCGCCTCCGCTAGCCGAAGCACCATCTTTCAGACCCTCCTCGCCGAATTTATCATTAACTTTCTTTCCGATAACACTTTATACATCTCGGTTATTTCCTTGAATTTTCCCTCAGCTTCTGTTTCCGGGGCTTCTGTTGTTGTCAAGATGATATCATAAGGCTAACTTTCTATATGTCTTTTTTATCTCTTCGTTGCTCTCTCCTTTGGCTATGCCAAGTATCTTGTAATAGTCCTTTCCCATCTCCTTGCCTATTTATCTCTATCCCATGATATTTCTCACGTATATGTTTCGCGCAAACACTCCAAGCACGACGTTCGCGACAATTGACAAGAATAATCTCAAATAGATTTAAACTCTCAATGCGCGTACCAAGCTGTACTATGATTATACCAAGTGATTATCGACGAGAAAACAGCATTCTTGTCTATTTAATAGTTAGAGCATGTTCACACCTTAACAGAAAAGCAGGAAAACAGCAGTCAATCAGAACTTATGCTAAATTGCTGTGTTGACGATAGGACTCAAGAATACACAAGTTACAATTTTGAACAAACGAAGCTTCTGCTCTCCGAGGAGGTTGTGGATCTCTGGATCCTCTTTTATTACATAATACTATGCTCCTTCATAGACTTCATAATAGCTTAGTAAAAAGGCTTCATTTGTTTAAAATTGTAACTTTTTGAGTCGTTAACATAGCGACATAGCACAAAACCAACTGCTGCTTTCTATTTTCTGCTTTCTATTTTTTTGTCAAAGTGTGAACGTGCCCTTAAATTGGATCGCGTCTGTGACAGTTGCCCGTATTTAATAATTTATCATCTCGTGTGGAAGAGTACAAGATATATGTATAAATAAGAGAAGTAAAAAGAGAAAATATACATTTTTATAATAAATGAATATATATACTATTTATAGTTATATATAAATATATATATTTAGTTATCTTTTAACAGTTTTTATGATGTGTTAATAAGTACATATAAATAAGTACATAAATAACAATGAAAGAATGTTTGCAACTGTCTACATATGTGTGCATCCAGAATGAAAAGTATAGCGACAGAAGTATTACAGAAGTATTATGTATACAGAGATTAATTTCTCATGTCTGAAAATAGAATATATAAAAGATCGACTTAAAATGATTGTAATTTAATTATAATGTGACAAGTACCAAATAGAAAATAAGTTTTGTGAATCGCAGTAGATTTGAATATATATTAATTTACGTTATTACGATATAATTTATATTTATAGAGTTTATTAATGTATGAAAGTTCATAAAAATTCTATACAAATAAATTTCGAAGTTTGAAAGTTTTTGATTTGATTTCTAACATAGATGGAGTTATCCTGTCATTGAAACTTCAATGAAAAAAATTTTTTTATAAAGAATCTCTCCCTCTCATACATTGTGGATAAAATTTTACGAGTCACGATATCTGCGCATTTACGCGAGATATACAACAAGTTCGCATATAAATATATGTATATCGGTTATAATATCGTCTACTGCATCGTTTCTCATTTTCTTTTGTCGAGGTAAAATTTAGAAGAAGCAGTATTCATAAAATCCAAGTTTTCATCCAATATCATCTTATAAATCTGTTTTGAGACGATTTTCAGATTCCATCTAGACAAAGAAATGTAGCATCAATTTAGATAATTATGTAGCATATCGAATATTATATACATATGTTTGAGATAATTTTAATCATCCAGCAACATGGAATTTTAATTCTTTCATCATAGCAATATTTGATTATAAATCTGAGCAAAATCTGATATATTTGTCAAAGAATTTAATTAAACAATAAATTTTTACCATCGTAAAAATCGGATTGTATTTTATTTGTACAGATTTAAATATAATCACTAGAATTCACAATCAAAGTATCGATGATATCTTTAAAAACTTTATGTCTGCGAAGAATTAATAAATATATATAAAATCAAGAAGTTGATTATATATCTTGTGAAATAAGGAGCCAAAAATAAAATACCAATTCATTTATAATTTCATAAACATTTATAATTTCATTATCGTCACTTATGCCCTACTAATATACTTATTTCTACCAATATAATTTAATTTTAATCTTGGATTAAAATTAATAATTCTGTCTTTTTTTAGTAGATCAAAAAAAAAAGAATAAGTTGAACAGAGATTAAAATTAAAAATAGAAATTTGCTCTTGTAATTTTCAAGATACATAATTGATTCCAAGATTTTATAAATATCACTTCATAATTCATATTGCGGAAAATTGCAATTTGCGCAAATTTTCATCGCAAGTTCCGCTGGTGAGAACAAACATTGCGTCGTTATTGGTCGGTTCACGTCAATTACATCAAAAAGCCCAATCCAACACCTTTTCCGTGATTGTCATCGATCGCAATTGGCGACGTCACGATACGTTCTGTGACATGTCCAATGCACATTCGGATAATCGGATCCATTGATGATCGGAAGCTTACAAGTGGAGCAAGTGTTTCCGCAAGTTCCCGTAAGTAAACAATCGCGACGAATAGTAAATGATTCGGATTTGTTCAGCGAACTGCTGTACTTTCAAACGAGTGACACGATTGCGAAGGCGAACGGGGACCTCATGGCATATCAACGTTTGCCGTTGACGTCGTAGCGACAAAGTCACAAAGGGGCTCGCGACGCCGCGTAAAAACCGCTTTGTCGCGGTTTATTTTTGCATTCGAAATCGCTATATTTTTGCGTGCAACACAATCTTAAAATAGATCGCGACGACGACGACGGCGGTGGCGATGGCGACACTGCGGCAGTGACGACGATAACGTGCGATGTATTTTCCGCGCGCTGATGAGCGAGGAACATGAGTTTTGAGGTTACCACGTCTCTGAGTGGACTCAGCTGATTCTTTTCCTGAACTACCTGAACATTGCTCGGGCACGAGCCATTCACGAGGATGGATACTACCTGCGAGATAATCGACGAGCCCCAGCAGTCGCTGGTCAAACGAATTTATTATTCGGCAAGGGACGGAATGGCGATCGCTCTTTATACCCTGCTGAACGACAAGTCTGATGTCGAAGTCGATTGTTTGATTAACCAGGTAAATCGTAGTATTTTGTTGCGTCACTTTTCACTTTTCATCACTCGCGAAATCACACTGTCCAATCAGTTCATTCTAATAAATGTCGAAAAACATTTGATTAATCGTGAAAACAATATTGACCTTTGTCCTATTATCTCCTGTTAGAAAATTGCAATTGCAATAAATATTATTAAAAACAATAAATTATTATTTACAGAATGTTTTATTTTAATTGTAATAGAGGTAAATATTTGAAAAATATACATATTTTTTTACCAAATAAAATGTATATAATGTAGAGAGGGACTTATTGTCTCCTTTATATATATATATATATATATATATATATATATATATATATATATATATATA
>NW_012130072.1:467818-479200 GCF_000143395.1 Atta cephalotes
TATATATATATATATATATATATATATACACACTATATATATATATATATATACAACTTTTATTTAGCATANCTTTTGATAGAATTAAATATTTTCGAAATAATTATCTGTTAAAACGAATCATCCTGTATATAATCATTTGCTGTTTTTTATTCAATTAATATTTGAATTATGAACTATTCCATTTTTTACATAAAAAGAAAGAAATGATATAAGGCATTTTAAAATAAGGCATTTTTATGCATATGTTACATTAAAAGCATAAAATTCATTGATTTTAGGTACTTATTAATAGATATATACAATAATTTAAGATTGTAGGGAAAGAAAAAATGAAAAATGTGTTCACTATTGTTAGCAAATATAGAGTACTTTCATTTATGCCTACTTCCATCATTGTAGATTAATTTTAATTCCAAATTAACTTACTCTTATTTTTTTCCAATTTTTTTTAAGAATTAAAAAGATGAAACATAAATTGTATCAAGATTAAAATTAATCTACATTGAAAATGGACAATAGTAACACAAACATTAATTTCTGCTTTTTGCAATTCCATGAGTAACAAAAACGAACAATACTTGTATTGATTTATGTCATCAAATTGAGGACATCCATATACATGTATTAACAATGTATGTGTGTACTTATTAAACACTTCAGTCAGACATATAATTAATGTAAATTCTTTACAAATAACAACAGGTTTTTTATCAACAGGTTTTTTAATTGAACTACCTGTGGTTTAATATATTTTTATTTAATTAATTAAATTCTTTTTTATAAAATAGTTTTATTTATTGCAATATGATGAACATTGAATTGTATATTATCTATACTTAAATTGAAAAAAATATTAAACGTATGTTTACTAATCAACATATACATAATTAAAATTTTCAGACTAAATTGTTCTTATATAAATATAAAATGCATCTGTGTCATGATACCCAAAGAATTATTCAGGACAACTTGCAACACTTATTTAGATATGTGCATATGCAAAGAAAACTATGTAGATGTTATTTGTAATATAGGTTATAAGATTTTAAATTCTTTTTATATTACAAACATTATTGTTATAGTATTATTAATTTTATAAATCTTTATGCAAATTATGTATAAAATATTATGTAATTTCTCAAATTTTTATTTTTTAATTTAAACATATAACATATTTAATTTTTTCTTATTAAATAATCAATTTATTAAATAATAAAAAATAGTTTGCTTATAACTAATCGGGATTTTAAAAAAGTGCAATTATATTTATATAACAATGGTTGCGTTCAAGAGAAAAAGCAGCTTTGCAATTGTAATTGTAAAATTTTTTAACTGATTGGTCTTGCTCTTAGTTCCTCACTGGATCTAAATGTATAAATCAATTATATTTAAGTAACAATTGCAAAGCTGTTTTTTCTGCTGAACGCAACCAATATTTAGATTTGTATTTGAATTTATATTTATAGAAAGTTCTAGAAGATGATGGACAAAGGTGCACACCTTTAATAGTTGCCGCGCGTTATGGACATAACAAAGTAGTCAGAATGTTGCTTGACAAGTTTAAACCTGATTTAGAACAGGAAGGAACGGTGAAATTCAATGGATACGTTATCGAAGGAGCTACTGCGCTTTGGGCTGCAGCAGGTATATTAAAAGAATAATATATGTAAACAGAATATTATAATAAATTTGTAGTGCTAATAACTTATGTTGATTTTAGGAGCAGGACACTTAAACGTTCTTAAAACTCTCGTGAAGGCAGGAGCAAATGTCAACCATACAACGAAGACTAATTCTACCCCGCTTCGAGCAGCATGCTTTAATGGACGTTTAGACATTGTTAAATATTTGATCAATCATCAAGCAGATATAAATATTCCCAATATGTTTAACAATACTTGCCTCATGATAGCATCGTACAAAGGACACTTGGATATTGTGAGTATGCTATTACAAAAACTCCATTGCTTGTCGTGTGTTTATTGTGCATTATTGTTACGTAAATTTTCCCATTTTTTTCTGTGATTCAGGTTAATTTTCTATTAGACAAAGCGGCAGATCCAAACAAGAAAGCTTATTGTGGGGCAACGGCATTGCATTTTGCTGCTGAATGTGGACACAATACTATCGTATACGAGCTGTTGAAGTATGGAGCGCAAATGACGAAGAATGTGAGTGGTATGACGCCTTTAATAACGGCTGCCGAACGGACACGTGAGGAAGTCGTTGAATATCTAGTAAAAAGGCCAGAAGTGACAAAGGAAGAAAAAATAGATGCTTATGAATTACTTGGAGCATCATACGCTAATGATAAAGATAATTATAGTCTAAATATGGCATACACGTATTTATGGAAGGCAATGCAATTAAGGTAAAAGAATAAACATTTATTTCTATCTATCCGAGTCACTATTTTATGTTGCGTATTTTTTTCGTTTCTAGATATAGTGATACTGAAAATATTATACATAAGCAACTAGGTTCAACTGTGAAAGCATATGAGAACTGGAAAGAATGCGAAACAATCGAAAGTTTAGAAAGTATCAAATTCAATCCCAATGCTATACATATGGAATCGCTTGCTATTCGGGAGAGAATATTAGGTAAATATGTGTTTCATGTTTGTATTATAAAATAAGATTGCGTTTCCTTTTTTACAAAAACTAATACTGTTTGCTTTTCAGGCCTCCATAATCCGGAACTACCACATCCTATAGTATTCAGAGGCGCTATATTTGCGGATAATGCCAGATTTGATAGATGTATAGATTTGTGGTTGCACGCTTTGAAATTACGACAACTCAATGATATATCCGTTGTAACAGACCTCCTTCGATTTGCGCAAGTTTTCTCGCAAATGATACACGTAGGCGTCGATCTAGATATTTCTCAAGTGATAAATGTTCTGGAAGCAAGCGTAACAGAGTTGAATAGAAACAAGGTCAAAATCCAGAATCCGGATTCTAAGGATGACATCGATCAATGTGTTGTAAGTTCAATAAAAGAGACTTTGATTCATGGACTACATTTTACACTATAATCATATGCATTAGTGATGTCTAGTATGTCTGCACTCGACAATATATTTTCCTGCGATATTTAAGGTTTTTTTCGCTTGCATAGCTAATGCTATAGTTCTGCTTATGTTAGCAAAAAACAATAATAGGTAAATTACATGAAGTATTTTTATGAATATGTCGACATAATAGACTAGATTAGTGCATGCGATTATATCATATTACTGTGACAAACAAAAACATATCTCTATATATTTAGAAATAATGTCTTCATAGGAAGAGATGGAATCGAATATTACAACAACTCTATACATTTTAACGATTCTGACAAAACTGATGACTCTTAATGGAAACAGTGATGAATCAGATTTGACACAGGCACATCATTTAGTACACAAATTATGTGCGTTAAAAGTATGTTTGAAAGATGGACAGACTTTACTACATCTTGCTGTGAATGCTGAAACTCCTGTCGACGATTTTCATACTAATGATGTCTGCAAGTATGTTATATTAAATGCCATATTAAAATAGGATTAACAATCAAGATTAGTATTGAACAAATTATTTACTCGGTTTCCAGATTTCCATGTGCAGCTACAGCACGATTATTGATTCGTTGCGGTGCTGACATAAATGCGATGGATAACGAAAGAAATACGCCGCTTCACATTATTGTTGGTTACAGTAAAGCAATTAGGTATGCTTAAAATTAATATTACCCAACTTTATACCAATACAGATTTGATCATTTTAAAAATTATATTTTTTTCAGCGATTTTGCGACCTTACATTCAATTATAATAGATCTGATTGAAGCTGGAGCACATATGGATACTGTAAATAATAGAGGTCATACCCCGTACGATGCGGTTACTACGGGTAAATTTGCAAATTTTATTACTGATTTGCGTATTTCGTTATCATGTGATTATTTGGCCAAAATTCAATTTAATTTCTATTTCAGGTGTAGCTAAAATAATATTACGTACTCGGACCAAATTGTCCTTAACGTGTATGGCAGCCAAAGCAATTAAGACTTATGATCTACCGTATCGTGGTAACGTTCCACGTTCACTTGAAAGCTTTATAGAACTTCATGGACCTGGACTTAATCAGAGTTGACAAGTCTTTAATATTGTCACAAAAAAATCGAAATTTTCTTATACAAAGCATATAATACTTAATATTTTTATACAAAAAATACGCTAAATATTCGAATAATTAAAAGTTTTATCATACACATAATTTAATCTATATGGAATCAGGATTTTCAATCTCGTGAAAAACACCGATGTGTGACTTAAAAAAAATTGTATAAAAATTATCACGTGAAAGATATGTTTTACGATATATATAAGATTGATACAATTCTTATTCAATGATACACTCTGAGATATTGTGTCTTTTTATATTAAACGTACTTTTTAGATGATAAATAGTATTGCTACATAAGCCGTATTCCGATATACATTGCTGGTTCTGAAAATCTATATAGTTCACATTATGCATACTGTAGATTTTCAATACTGACAGTGTATATCGGAACACAGCTACAGTCGCTGCGTTATAAAGTATTTTAAATAATTAGCCACTGTGCATTCAATTTTTGCTGTCGTTTTCACCAATTTTAACTGTAATTACTGTGATAAATAAAATCAAATTAAATATACTTTTCAAATTATACAAATTGTGTGAGTTAGATACTTTGTGCACTTATTATTCGATTATGTGCTGTTATTTGTTAAAGATGTCTGCTGTAATATGATCTGGAAAAGCATAAAATATATATTTTCGTTATTGCTGTATTAAATTTATTTAATATTTACACACGCACTCTCTGTATACAATCGTGTGAAACTAGGAAGATAATAGTAAAATATATAAGAATATACATATCGCACGACACTTTACAATATATTATTTACAATGTTTACACAGACTCGTTTATCTTATCTATTTTACACATTTTACAATGGCATTCGCTTATCAATAACACTTCTGTACAAATATACACGTGTGTTCAAAATCTTTTGGCAAAAAGAAAAGAAAAAAAATAAATAGAGTAATCCTTAGGCAGGTACAATCTATTCGCGGCGGCAGGATTTACATAAATATGCATTCACTCGTATCTAAAGAGACGGAATGCATACTCTTCGTTGCTCCGTGTTAGTGCGTAACCGGACATGCCGATTTGCGCATCTAATTTGCTGCCCTGTCCCTTTAGTCTTTTTAAAACACTATGACAACATTGCGGAAACGTTAATGCGATCCAACGACCACGATGAGGTACCCATTCATGTACATTTCCAGTACAAAAACGGTCAACGTTGCCTCCGTTGATAATTCATCGCGTGTAGAAGAGACATTTCTACATCGCTGAAAATATCATTAGTTAATTGCGTATTTCCGACACGTGATTTCATTGCTCACTTGCTGAAGTGTTACAATGTTTCTCGCAGTGTGATATGTTATAGTTAGTGATGTGCAATATTTGCCGACGTTAATCACTTCATACTTGTATCGCGTTTATTTTCACACACACCATTCATCTCATTTTCGAATATCGAATTGACATCTAACGCATTATATGAGTTTGTGATTGCGCAAGTATATAAAAAGTTACATATCTCGCTTATATATATTTTTATCACTCGATATAATTTGCCTTTAGAGATATGTTAAATTTAATTAATTGTATTATCTCGCTCTTTAAAAATTCATGTATCATGAAAGCTTGATAGATAAAATCGAGCGCGTTTAAAGTAAATAAAATTCCAATTTATTTCAAAAGAAAACAAATATTTAAAGAGCAGTCATTTTAATCGATGAAATGTTTTTATTCGAAGTTTACATTGCATCGTAACGTATTTTTCTTCACGTACTTATTGAGACAATGCATGTATCAATATGTATATTATTGTTAAATAATAATATATGAAGTGTATTTCGCAGATCCTATTGAATTAAACATTACAATGGCAGCTCTTTCTTTACGCGAATATAATATATAATATACATCTTCTCATAATTTATAATAACGTTTTATTCCCTGATATGAATATACTAATACAATCGAATAAAAATTAAATATGCGCGGTTAGATTAATTAGATTTATAATTAGTATTCTACTGAGAGATTCAGTAGAATTCGTTTCAAAGAACAATTTCACAAACAAAAAATACAAAACCCCTAATAAAGAATGTAAATGAAGAATGCGACAGTCATACGCGAAAACATTCGTGCACGCTTGTATCCTCCGCATTACGAAGATCCGAACAATATTTGGTGGATGTTAATTCGCAAAATTGTACTTTTCGGCCATCACTTTCTTAAATAGAAGTTATTCTTATCATCATTTTCTCAATTGGGCCTGCTAAACGAGTAGCTATTCTTATCGTCACGTTCTCAATAAACTCTGGCAATAACCCGATAACTATCACAATTGTCACTTGTTTCTGTTACAATTCGCAGTTGAATTTAATGATGATTAGAAGCTAACGGTCAACTATTCTTGATTAATTTGTATTTTTTAACAGACAGACAATCAGATCAATCCATATTATGCCAAACGGATCCACTAATCACAATAGAAGCTCTCCGTTTTGAGTAACGTTTTAAACAATTTTAAAACATGCTTAATTGATGTTTTTGATATATTTCTTTTATACAATTTAAAGCATATTTGAAGCATTAAAAATATATTTAAGAAAAAACATAATATGTTTTATTTAAAAAAAAAAAGTTTTTACCCTGATTTTGAGACAACTGCCTTCTTGTAAATTGAATTTTTTTTTATCTTTCACTGCATACACCATGTAACCACGTGGTCAGATACCATTAGAGCGAAAGTGAGGCTCGACAAGTTATTTCAGAATGGTGGGATAATTCAGTTCCGGCGATCTCAAAAGAATGGAGAGATTCTATTTAAGAAAAAAATTCTACTTGAGGAAAAAAGAAGTTAACATCAATCGTCTCATTTCCGATAGAGGTCAAAGGCTATAAGATCTATTTAAAACTGATCTATATCGAGATCTAATGAATGAATCTTTTAATCAATGAATTATCTACAATTTATTTCCCTTCATTTCAAGTCTAATTTCTTCTGAATTAGAATTTTTCTCTCATGATACTTCCCGTTAATATTCACATTTTTCACATATATAATAATCGCATGAGAAAACGAGTGAAAATTTGCACATATTAAAAATGAATAAATAGTAGACATTATAAAATCTTAGAAAAAAGAAAGATAGTTTCGATTTCGTAATCTTAAGATTTAAAGAGCGACCTTTTTATATTCGATTAAAAGTAATCTTCAATTTACAATTTTATATAAATAATGATTCTACAAAAAACTTTTTTCGATGAATGCTTTCAATGTCAATCTCGTTATTGAATAGCAATATAATATCATTCGCGTTTATCTCTATTTTATTATCATTTATCATGTCTAGCAACAGATTAAATTTATCATACACTATTCTTTTTGATGATAAATTCTGTCCTTTCTTCCTTTAAGAATATACAATTTACAATAATTTTACTTGTTTCATTCTAAGACTGTTTTCTCTTTAGAAAATACAGTCAACATCAACTTCGTTTTATTCTTTTCGACATTCAATGAATGGTAAAGACAAAATACTTGTGTCGACTGTGTCTCCTAAAAAAAAGTCAAAAATCTTTTTTATCCAGTAAAAATGGTAGCGAGCACATACAAAACTGCGAATCGGTCTATGGCACGCAGATTAAATAATCCTTATCTTTTTCATTTCTTCATCTTTTCGCATTATTTCATTATTTCGACATCAAATGGCCAGTATTCATTGTCGATTGTTATATTTAAAATCGTCTAAATACAGTCTCAAGGTGTTATAAATCAATTACAGAAACATTAGCATCTTAAAACATTACTAAGACGATCTTGAAATAAGAATTATGACTACTGGCCAATATGTCTCGCGTGCAAGCAAATGAGACCGTATGATGTAGTCAAGAGCCTCAACGTCAGTCCATGATCCAGGACCGCCATGTCCTAAGGTGCGATCCAAGTCTTTATAAATGCTTTGAAGAAAGAATTTTACAAATTGACCAATCAAAGATTAGTTGCTTCAAAATATTTATAACATCGTTGACCGTACCCCTAATCTCAGACAACACGCATGTCCAAAATCGGGACATAAGACGTCTCATGGAGAGAGTTGAAGTGGCTTTACGCTCTGGGCGGTCAACTCGCGTGATCTGTGGATCCAAATTCGATTCCACCTGTACATGGTTTTCCTACATTTAAGAAGAACATCGCTCCATCTAATGATTAAGAACTAATACGTATCTTCACTCAAGAAGCAATATCGCTCCAATATGTGTATAAATGATATTCTTGTTAAATCAGGGCTGATTAAGATATAAAAAGGCATAAGGCTTGACGTTAGACAAACGTCGATTTGAAAGGTATTAACTGTCAACATCGTATGATTTCTGTTCCCCAAGGAAGTCAAATACACAAATTTATCGCATAATACGACCTGTGCGATAAATTCATCTAATTGGGTCGGAAATCCGTACAAAATAAAAAAAATAGACGTCTTATGTTCCGATTTCAGACATGGCGCTGTGTGAGATAATACTTCAACTTATCTTGCTCGACTAATGATTACGTTGATCGTATAGAATAAAAATAGTGCTGTCTTAACGGCAACCGCATCCAAGGACTGCCATGTCCTGATAGTTTTTCAGCACTACTTTATTCTCCTCATCTAGATAAAGCATCGATATCGAGCTGAGCGCGGTTGGCACGCAACATGCCTTAGGTACCATTGTCGGCTTTGTTGAGTAAACGAGGGTCTGCACGATCGCGTGATTCGTCGAGTTCAGATGGTCCGCCAGAGGAAACGGGCAATCACCGTGGCAGTAGAAGGCGTCGTATCCGGGCGGCGCGACGATCCAATCGTTCCAGCCGACGTCCGCGAAGTCGACGTAGAGCGGATGCCGCCGGCAATTCTCGCGGCCGTCCTTCCGCCGATTCTTCCGTAGGGTGGCTCGCCTGGCCCGTCGGTCCAGTATCTGATTCGCGGATGCCATCTCATAACGGCCGTCGTCCATGTACGTATAGAGCATCGGCCGACTCACCACCCACGCGTCCTTGTGCTCATCGACGGCCCGTCTCAGTCGCACGTGTTCTCGTGTACGGGCTAGCGCACCAGTCACGTGCACCAGCAGCCCGTGGTTATCCTGATGATTCTCTATCCATCTCACCACGGCTGGATGTACATCCAGATTAATCGTGGCGTTCTTCGTCGCATCGATCACCTTGCTGTCTATCAGCCGCAATAGCGGCTTGCTATGACCCTTCACGCCGGGCCGTATTATGTCGTACACCAGTATCCGGCCACGTTTATGTTCCGCGCTTACATTTTCGACATCCGCCACCGCAACACGCGTTAAACTCAACTCCGCTGCCTGCAACATCTCGCCGCTAGGTATCCTGCTTAGGTTGAAGGATAATCGGAAACGGTTTGGAGATTGGAACTTGTGGTCCAGATCGCTCTCTGAAAACAAACAGTAGAAATATCGTTAAAGATATCGCGTTAAAAAATTCGTGCAAGAATCTAAGATTTTGAAATGTAAATGAAGAATTACTTTAGACTCAGTAAATATAATATAATGTATGTTGTATTCCAATTGACATGACAACTAAAAGTTGTTACTTAATATCAATGTTATAATTTCCCAATAATATAATTGTTATGCAATACCGTGAATTATATATTTCATTTGGAGAGTTAAATCAAAAAGATTTTTTTTTTTCAAAAACCAACATAGTATAAAAGTTTTATATATACATATAAAATACGAAAAGAGAAATGTAATTAATAATGAATTTTTCATTCCGAAGAAATTTAAACTTTTAGAAAAATAAAACAAAGTTGAGTTTCAGTTTATCAAATAAACAGCAATTGATGAATTAAAAATACAACGCAACAAAATCATCATTCCAAAGTAGAATCCATATTTTTTAGACTTTTCGCTTTTCATGAAGACATGTTATCTCATAGGTCGTGAGTGAATTAAAAATAAATCACGGATTGTGTGGGAAGACCACTTAGAAATTTAAAAGAAATAATTCTTAATGTTGTATCGGCGAATTTATTGGATGTGTTTATTATCTTACGACATTTATATTAATAAGGAATGCCGCCGGAATAATTTTCCGTTCGTGTGACCCACGTAAATATTTTACGACGTACGAGGCGTGCACACGTAATTTAAGTTATGCTTCTACGAAAATAGCTAATAACGTTTAACGTTATGACGCAGTTGTTCCTTGGAAACAACTTAAAAACAGTGGATGTAGCAGGCAATCGTATAGACGCAGTTGTAATACGTATGTAAATTTCGTAAGCGTCGCTGAATCCTAACACATACATATGCCTACACACACACACACACACACACACGCGCGCGCGCGCGCGCGCGCACCTACATGTTACATACGCAGAATCTAGCAATTTCTGTGGAAGCAAAGCAGTAAGAGTATCAAAGAGCTTCTTGTTAGAGTTTTATATATGATCCGCTCCAAATTTTTATTACCTTTTTTATTACTTTATTTTTATTATTTTCAAATAATTCTAGAAAAAAATAGTAATAAAGAACAGATTGCATAAATTTACGAAAACATTGTCATATTTTCTAACAAAGTATATTAAATTATAATATTATTATAGAACATAAAATATTATTACAATTTCATCCCTGGTTTTATAATAAATAGATGAGTATATAATTATGTATGTATGTAAATTACGTTTTTTCTTAGATGTTTTTTTAAATTACATATTTTTTTATTATCTAAAAATTTAAAATATTGTTCTAAAGCTAGTCTCATCAACAATATAAAATCTTCAATTTTTAATATAAAATAATAAAACTTTTTTATGTTGTTGTGTATGTTGTATAAAATTGATATTGTATAAGATAGTTTTTTCATCACAATATGCTTAGAAGGCATGCATACGTAATCTTTAAAGTATTAGAACAATTTGTAAACAAAATATAATATGAGGGTTTCTTTGTGCATACGTATATATATGACGCGCTTGAAATGTCATTGGGTTTTACTTGCAAATTTTCATAATAAACGTGATAAAGTAAACAGAATTTCTAACATAGTCATTAAACCGTCGATGATTGCAGAATAATTGAAAGTATCGATACCTAATGTGTGTGTATATATATATATATATATATATATATATATATATATATATATATATCTACTTATTTATTTACTATAGAACTAACTAATTAAACTAAGTTACTCGTAGTACGTAGGACGTACGTTTCCTTATACGTTAGGTAACG
>NW_012130072.1:479220-489834 GCF_000143395.1 Atta cephalotes
CGTAACGTAGTATAGTATATAAGTAATTAAGTAATTAAAGTAAGTACTAACTATAGTGTGTAGTTATATATATATATATATATATATATATATATATATATATATATATTAATCGCTATTTTTAATTCAGAGACAATAAATAATCTCGATGAGGCGAGATTCTCATGTCGAAGATCGGAAACAATTTGATAATAAAAGGAACATATTTTGGCATGGTAAATTTACGATTTAGCCTTCAACGCGGATATAATCAGATACGCTTTTATCAAAATGATTTATTAAGACGGGTTTCTCGCGATATATCCGGTCGCTTTCTATTGCACATCTTCCTTAATTGCTCTTGGCACTTTCTCTCCACATGTTATATCATCCCCATAAGTTCTTCTACTATTCCAATGTTTAGCTTCAGAATCATTTCGACGGTTGTCCATTGTAACGCAAATTTAAAGAAGAATGCCTAAGCTAATCCGGATGTGAATCATTGGAACGGAAGCTGGACCTCCTGAGAGCGAAAGATATTGGCGGCGATTCTTATGAGAGTCCGTTCAGGCATTCCAAGGTAGTCTCATCATCGTGACAATAATACACTCACAAAAAAAAGATAGAGCGTGTAAAGAATTAGATCCTTTTCTTCTTTTGTCGTCGAGGCTCTATGGGACACTCAAGTCCATAACCCAATGGCATGTTCCTTACAATCATCATGAAAGCCCTTTGTCGGTTGAACAACCATAAAATCGTTCAAATACCATTCTTCTCCTTTTCACGCAGGAGGCGAGTCGCAAAGGCAACGCATTACTCGCAGGTATATCCCTAAACTCTTAAGACGGAGTCTAAAAAGTCAATTATCCAAATTGTCATCTCTTTGTAAAGATTAAAAATATTTTGTCAGATCCAACGTATTTACCACCTACATTCGTTCGCTATTTTAAAAAAAGACGGTTGAAATACTTAGAAGCTTTCATGTGGATTATTGTATTCAATCAGAAATTATATACGTATTATCCACAAAAATCGTGTACATAACAATACATAAATTGTGAAATCTTTTAAAAGAAAAATTCGTACACTCTTTAATGAAGCTTTTAATATAAAATTTTCTCACAAATATATTATTTTCACTGAATGATAATACATTTTTTATAAAGAGAAAGAATCACATGTTTCCTGCACATGGAATAAACCTTAATGCTTACAATTATGTCAATCAGGTTAATTACGCCAGTTACGCTTAATGTAAACCTGTAATTTATGAGATAATGCCTTCCCAAAATTACTGCGTGAGTAACAAATTCGTGTAAATAAAGTGAAGGAGAAGAATATTTATACATTGTAAAATTATTATCATTATAGATTCTTTGTAATCGATCAATGCTTTGCATTTATGTCAACCTTACGCTGAGAGAAAAGTATTTAATATTTACTAACTGTAATTGTACGTTAAAATAATTATGACTAGAAGCTCCGTTATTAGTTATTACTGCTATAATTATTACTCCTATCTTATTAATAATTATTATATTTATAGTTTTCAAAAAATATATAAATGATTTTGAAGAAAATGATTATACATTATGGTTAAATTATGATAATTGCAATCATTTTTTACTCAGAGTACAAGATTCTGTATTTAAAATTTTTTTTAATGCAAGAAATATTTATAACAACATAATCGATGTTATTTATAACATTATTTAACTTGTTATTGCAAAAGCGAATGATTTCAGAAATCCGCAACCAGAGATCTGCAAAATTGCATAATCGCATAATAGCGTTCGAGAGAGAAGTGACATCGTAGCAATATGTAGAAAAATACGAAATTATTGAATCTTGAATTTGAAAATTTGTCATTCACGTTTGTCAACGAGATAGAAGGAATAACGATTGATAACGGGTATATATTGCATTCCGTTTACTACTGCACTTTCACTGAGAGTCGAAAGAGTCGCCAACCTGTTTTTGAATTACGAATTCCAACTCGCTAGTTCTTACCATCGTTTAATGATTCACGAATTGCGAATACATAGTAAAGGTTTTTATGTTTGTCCACACGTGTTAATAAAATCATTTTTTTGTTTATCAGTTTAGAACATAGTAAACTCATTCAGAAGCACAATCTATAGTCATATCATTGACTGCGTTCAGCAGAAGAAGCAACTTTGTATAAATGTAAAAACAACTGTTGTAAAATTCTTTAATATAATTAATTTTACCTGTAGTTCTTTATTGAATCTAAATGTAAATTAATGTAATGTATAAATTATATTAAAGAATTTTAAAGCAGTTGCAAAACTGCTTTTTTTGCTGAATGCAGTCATTAATGCACCTATATCATAATTTCTACTATTGAAATTTTATCAATAAAATTATTAAAATATAAACAAATTATTTATTTATCAATAAATAATTTATAAACAGTCCGATTCTGTTGTAATTATAATTTTACATCCGAAAAGATTTGTTCATATCACTATACTCAAAATATAGTACGATATAATTTTATCGACAAAATTTATTCGATTCTATTTCAATAATGCTTTCTGTTGTTTCCAAAAATTTGTACTTTATCATTAGACTTACGTCCGTTTTTATGTAAGTAAATTTATTCTAATCCTAGTTTCATTTACGTTTTATCTTTATTTTTATATCTTTATATCTTTATCTTTTTTATAGTTCTAAGAATTAGAAAAAAGATAGAGTAAGCTAAACCAAAATTAAAGCTAATCTATATTGGTAGAAATGGATATTGAGTTGTCTCCGAAAAACGATAAAGAAAGCTATTTTTTATGACCGAATATTTGTATCTTTATAATTTCCAATATAAACAGTATAAATTTATAATTCCCGTTAAAATAATTTTACACAGAAAAAATAAGGTATTAACAGTATTAATGTAAATTAAAAATAATGTAGTTAATTTTTTTTCACAATAATAGTATTAATAAAAAAAAAATACTTTGTACTCTTGCTTTAATAAGATGTTATTTGTTTCATCAATACTACTATATATATTGTCAAGATTATTTTTAATTAGATTATCGCTGTAAATTTCATATAGATTTAATCTTTCATGATACACACATTTTTATAAAAAGGACAATAATAATTTCCTACTATAATTATATTTCGTATATTACGTATATTCGAATAAACTAAATAATATTTTATATCATATTAATAAAATTTAATTAAATAAAAGAAATTCCTACATTCAGTAAAAGCGGATCTTAGTACATAAATATTTCTTTAAGTTATATATAATAAATATCTGATTCTGCAAATTGCGCGCCGAAATCTTTTTCGGTCTTGAAACGCATTCGTGAGCAGAATTAAAGTAGTATAATAATATCACTTATTAAATTGACAAGTAATTCAATAATTTTTGAGGCTAATAAGCATCTTTATAAGAATATTAACACAAATTTTAAATGTGCGAATAATTTTATTGTAAAAAAATTTAATAAAAAAATTTAATAATAAATAAAAAATAAAAGAATAATCAAAAAGAGTACAAAATAAAAAAATAATAAAAACAGTTAAAAATAAGAAAAACATAATATGTATTATAAATAAAAAAAAATAATATACGCGTTCTCATGTATCGCAATTTGGTGCGCATCACCTAGTTATTAATTATATTATTTATAACTACTATTAACAGTTAATTTTTAATATCAATTTTTTTAAATTGTATCTCTTTCAACCGTATTAGCTGATATAATCTAACTTACCAATATGGGGGAACGAACGAACGGTGTTGGCCGATCTCGCGTGAATACCCGGCTTCGCGATATCCGCGATACCGATGGCGTTCTGACGAGCGTGAAGATCCCTGAGCGATTTCGGGATGTATACTCGACCTTGCGGCCTCGGTCTCTTCGTGAAGCCCAGGAGGGAGAGCAGGCTGGCCTCCATCCCGGCTATCACCTGATCGCGATCCTTCGTTCCGAAGTGATACGACGACGTGGCCGTGTCCGTGTCGATGCGTAGGTAAGTCCCCGCGTTAGCATTCACACTTGCTAGCAGCGTGACTGCTGCCACAAGCACTAACCCCAGCGGCAGCGACATGCGCATCGTGACGTCGTCACTCACTTACGTTACCTCCCTGAAAGCACGAAAAGAAGAAATGTGTTAAAAGAGACTGTCATTGTAGATTAGTGACTCGCTACTGTTATGGGTAGTACAATTATGGCAGATTCTGAATTCTAGCTCATATTTGATAAATACGAGTTTCTTCTTAATACGAGAAACTGGACTGGTCATGAACCACTAATCAGAAAGTCATATTAATATCTTAAGACATTTCTTAAAATAAGACTGGATTATAAATATCCTAGACTGAGATCACATGCATAAGACAGAACTCTGTTATTTGATATCACTGAATATATATAAATACAATTTAATATTGTCTGCGTTCAACAGGAAAAATAGCTTTGCAATTGTTATAAAATTATTTAATATGACTGATCTTGCCTTTAATTTCTCACATCTAAATCTATGTATTTAATATGATTGATCTTGCCTTTAGTTCTTCATTGAATTTAAATGTATAAATCATATTAAGGAATCTTACAAGAGTTGCAGAGTTGCTTTTTCTGCTAAATGCAGCCATTATGTGTAACTGGAAACGATCAACACGCGATCATGTTTATTTTTAAATCGTATTTTTATTCCTTACAAATTTAATAATTTTGTACGAAAGAAATAATATTAGAACGTTCTTACAATCGATTTCAAGTGAGTTAAGTGATCTTTTACTCAATGGTCTTCTAGAAGAATCTCTCAGAAGAATCACAGGAGAAAGAGCTCCTTTTACCTAACAGGATAACAGCAGGACTGAGGTGTTCATTAGAGAATGCACAACGGTCTAAAAACTCCAAAGGTCCAAAGAATTTAGGGAAGGGATGGCTTAGAGAGATAAACTATAATCTCTCAGATTGTTAAACAGCTAATACGAAAGCGATGAATCATGCCATTACAATGCACTTAAAAAAATATTTTATTATCTTTATTCGAGAATAGATACATTAAAAATATTAAATATCTAAATTTTTTCATTAATCCGAATTTCATTTATCTAACCTGTTATTTCCTATTAATTATACTTAAGTTTAAAGGATTCTTGAAACAAAGGATAAATTCACAGCACAAATGCAGGCATAAACAAATTTGTATTAAAACATTAAATAATGGTTAATAAAATACTTAATATTTTCGGCCAAGTATACTTCATACATAGAAAATTCTTCAATATTTCTTTCCTATTTTAATATATAAGAAAATCTACTATATCTAATATATAAGAAAATCTAAAAGCATGCAATAAAATTAAGATATCAACGAAAGTATACAATAAAAATAATATATTTTCAAATCCTTGAATACCTTTAGAATGATTGAGATGTTCATTAGGAAATGCATTAGGAAATCTAAAGAATTCAGAGAAGAAACACTTGAAAAAATCTTGTAGCCGCACATTATTCAACCAGAAAAGTACAAATCAGATATAATAAATCTACTAAACATTCTAGTCGCAATAATCAGAATTCTGATATTTGTACTTCTTTGTTGGTACAATTAAACATTTTTCTCTGTGAATAAAACAACTTTCCCTTAGAAAGATTAAATTATAAAAATTAATATCAACGAAGGATATAAACAAGGGAATAAAGATTTATCTTCAACAAATTTTTGAGCATCTTCATAAATTTTTAATAAAAACTTATTCGAAGTGCCATGAAGCCAAGTGAAATTAATTCTACGTTAATTTTTATAACAGTTCTACACTAGAAAAAAAAAGTAAATTTTACTAAATATTAGATATGGGAAAAAGTTCGTGGCGTTTTTCTCGTTAGGTCGTTGACATTAAAAAAACGCCACTTTTTCCCATACCTAATACTTGTCTGAATACTTGTCTGAGTACTATTTTAACATTTACTTACAGTAAATAAATATTTAACAAAATGAGGATAATTAAAACAAATTAATGATATATCAAATAAATAATGATATATCAAATATACTATATTTACATTTAGTAAATATTCAGTTAGCACTATATTCAAATAAATATTTATTAAAATTTAATACATTTTTCTCTCAATGAACGTAAAAGGAATGTTGACGCATTTCATTTAATTTAATTTAACTTCGCGAGATCTCTCAAAATACAGCAAAAACTCGAAAATTGTCCTTAGCGGAGCTGCATAATGACTCTCTGAGTCAGCATTAAAGCAAAGGAAGAGCAGGCCCAGGAGTCCAATTCGATTGGCCTCGGTTCCAAGGAGCCTACCAATAGATGAGGAGGGATTTGTCGAATCGGACTCTGTTTCAAAGTAATCGCTTTCTCTTACTCTCGAGTGGATTTTTTTTACGGATCTTATATACGGTGATTCAAAAATACTTTCGAAGTCTCATAGAGTGAATTGGACGATTGGTAAATTCAATGGAAAATACAAAAATAATCGCATAATCATTGCATGAATTTCTTTTTATATCATAATTATATCCAGATATATTCACTTTCCTTCTATAATCACCTTTTATTGTTGATTAAACTGATATTTGAGAATGCATGCCCAGTTGAACATTATTACTTCTTACTGGATTTAATAATTTAATAATTAGCTTGCGCACACTTTTTTTGATGAACTTACTCTATTATTAGTAACAATACAGGCGCGAGTATCACGTAAAAAAGTAAAATACATAAAAGTAAAATACATAAAGTACATGCGAATGTTTTACGAATATAGCCTATAAAGTTTAAATATCATACGATTTGATAAATAGATAAGTCAGACTTTAATCATAATACATGATAATAGTTCATCAAAATCTATGCATGCAAAACTTTTACGAGTTTTTAATATGTTTGGGTTGGCGACCGATAAACTCGAGAAACATAAGTAAGAGATATCAACTGAATCAATGATGAGATGCACATATAAAAGATTTATGTAAAAAATACTGGATTTTTTTACATTAATAAAATCTGGATTTTTTTATATTACAATTCGGTCAATAAAACTTAATGGCAGCGAAGTAATACGATAAATTCCAATCGGAGAGCTTAAACGTGTTAGAGCATCGTGTCAGATCTAATTGAGATAGGTCATTCGTCAATATTAAAAAAAACCTTCAAATTTCTCACTAATATGAAAAAAATCCAGCATTTTTAATAAATTTATGTGCACCATTTATTAGATTAATATTCATATCTCTTGGATGAGCTCACCTGTCTTTTCTCTCGTCATTTTAATTGAGCCAACTCATTTAAATGCGATTATTTACCCGGCATATTCTCTGCATTGGAAAGAATCTAATTGCATTAATTAGAATTCTGATTGAAAATAGACAAATCAGAATAATTTTCTTAATTGAATCTATTATAATTCTAATTGAAATAACCAGAATTCTGATTGATCTGATTAGAAAAACTCGTGGAAAAAACTCAGGTGTGCCATTGCGCATACACATTTCTAATTATCCAATGAGAATTGAATGCCAGATACCACTATTTTGCCGCGATGATTTGAATCGACATCACATCATTATTTTTTTACTTATATATTTTTGTGTTTTTACTTAATTATGTGTGCTTATATTGTCAATTAAATCTAAATTCTGCATGGAAACTAAATTAGATTACAATGCTCATCTTTTCGGCAGTGTATAATTTAAATATAATAGTTTAAACAAATGTAATAGTCTATTTGAATATGACTGCATTTGACATCTGCGCAAAATTATACGAAATTTGTTAAAATATTTATAAATTTATTGGTCTAAAGTAAATTTTTTCACTTCTGTAATTTTCATCTCGATTTAAGATACACAATCGATTCTCTAGTTCGTTCATT
The DNA here is from genome assembly GCF_000143395.1 of Atta cephalotes. Classification (NCBI taxonomy): domain Eukaryota; kingdom Metazoa; phylum Arthropoda; class Insecta; order Hymenoptera; family Formicidae; genus Atta; species Atta cephalotes. The sequence goes on from NW_012130072.1 coordinate 487,083, forward strand.
TTCAGAAGGTCAATTGTATATCTTGAAATGATGTAAAAATTACAAAAGTGAGCAAAATTACTAGAATATCTAATTTTGTTAGTGAAAGATTCGCCTACTAAGTGATTTCGCTAATTTTCACCTTGTTTTAAGATACACAATCGACTCCCAGAAATTTTTCTCAATGTTGAGAGGAGTTGATCGCACTCTCAAAAAGTCGTGACTCGCGCTCGCTATTCGGAGAGTGTGACGGCTTTCGCTATAAGTTCGCGGCTCGATAATAATTTCGGAATCGATCGAACATTGTTTGCGTCGTGACATACTTGCCATATACATTAACGGTAGAGTTCCGTCGGCCGGACAAAACTGGTTTTATCCGCGATTTTTTTAAACGCGCGTTTCTCAAAGGCGGGGAATATTTATGCGCGCTGCGACTCGCTCGGTGGACGCTGAACGGATATATGTTCCATTCCCCTCTCATCCTCTGGTCACACTCTCGGTTTCATTCAGTATAAAATGCTGAGATCAGCGAACGACTTCTTCCGTTAACGTTATGCCAGAATGAATTATCGTATCAGAATGACTATCAGGAACTCTAGAACTTCCCCTTTTTGGGAAAGAACCAAAGAGCTCTATTAATTATATCGAAATTTTGACAATGGGATATCAACTTCACAGAGGTCTGGAACTTTACGATCTTGCATGTGATATAGAAACAAGCATCTTTCTTAAACATATTGATTTTATAATTTGAATTTAATTAAATATTCCCTTCATGATCGATCATTAAGCACGAAGAATTATATTATAAAGCAAAAAAATAATTATAGATACGCAATATCGGCGTGAATATTTTTGGGGATTTTTGTTTTTAAAATTGTGATAAAATGCGCTTTAAAATTGTGATCTGATCTACACTCTCAACACTCGTGAATATCATTTATTCTTGTTTAATAAACAATAGGACTGTTCGTGTTGCTTGTACTTTTTGCATTCAGAATCTTCACTTTTTTTTTTCAATGTCCGAATATATATTGTCCCGTTTAGCAACGAAAAAATCTAATAGCTGCGTTCAGTTGGAAAAATAACTGTTGTAAGATTCTTTAACATGATTAATTTAGATATTTAGATTAACAAAGAACTAAAGGCCAAAATCAATCAATAAAGAATCTTGCAATAGTGGCAAAGCTATTTTTCTTGCTAAACACGGCTAATAAGAATGGCTGCATTTAATAGAAACAACAGTAATAATAACAGTAGTAAAAACAGTTGTTATAAAATTTTTTAATATATAATTGATTCAAATCTAATGGGAAAACTAAAGACAAGATTCAATTATATTAAAGAATTTTACAACAGTTGCAAAGTTGCTTTCCCTGTTAAACACACTTAATTATTCAAAGAGCGTTGTGAGCATAAATAAAACTCGTTCCGCAACCTACGTAAACAATGCATTTTGCCAAAGTTAATTGAAACTGTAAGTTCAAAAATCGTCAGAAAATTATTAATCGTAAATTGGACAATTGGTTCGCATATACGTAATGCAAAAGAATTGAAATATTTTCTATTGAATGAAAAAAGGAGGTGCTATAAAAAACACCTTAGTGACATGAAATTAAATACGGAAAATCGCAAGGCATTCGAATGAATCATAAACCATGTAATAAATATGCATTAAGAAGATACATTATTAGCAAAATACCACTTCTCTCGTAATTGAACACGATATTTTCTTCTTTTCAATTCTGTAAAATACAAACGTATGATGTTATGGTATGAGTTCTTGATATTCGTATATGAACAGTGTATTCTCATCACTGTATTCATGTATTCTCATTAATAACGATGTTAATTAATTAGCCTAATAATTTCCTTTTCTCATCGAAGATACATACCTCTTTTCATTCTCGTAAAAGTCTTCTAAAAGAGGACGAGAATAAAAATTCTTTCACTACACAAATCGTATTTAAAAATCATATGTATAAACTGGTATCATCTTTAGGCCTATTTTTTTTCAAAGTTCTGGTATACATTAATGTAATAAACAAATTTATTTGTTTCACTTCAACTTATTGCATCAATGTATACAATACATTCCCATCAGAACTTTCTTCAAAAAAAATATAAGAATAGATATTTTAACACTAAAACCGCTAATAGTACCATTTTAATATCATTTTATTTTCTTTTTTGTATTTAGATATTATGCAGTACAGAATATTGAAAATGTGTGAGTATAATATAAAATATGTGAAATAATTCTAATAATACAAATAATACTAAAATAATTCTTCACTAATCGAAAACAAGAATAGGAAATCACCTTCTATTCTAATGTTATCATCTTTTCTCATATTTCTCATTTTTCTTCATTTTCTTTCATCTTTATTCTCAAACATTTGATTTTTATTATACTTATAACTGTTTCTTCAACTGTTTCTTCTTCCCTACAATATATATGTATGTACAAATACACATATGCTTGACGATGATCGCATTCGTTGGGGAAAAGAAAAAAGAAGAGCAGAATCAGAGATGAATTATCATTTGATCCCGATGCTAGAATTGATCGGACTCCGATTTGCGCCAATCGCGCGTCTTTGCTCGGGCTTGGCAGATGACAGCGGGATACAATATGGCGGTTTATACCGCTCAGTGGGATACATCATTAGCCCATCCGCGGCACGAGGGCTCGCGGTCCTCTCGTGCGGTCCCTGGCAGCAGAAAGAGAGAGAGAGAGAGAGAGAGAGAGAGAGAGAGAGAGAAGAAGAAG
>NW_012130072.1:489854-491171 GCF_000143395.1 Atta cephalotes
GAGAGAGAGAGAGAAAGAAAAGGTTGGTGAGACCAGAGCCAAGCTGTCTGCCGCCGCCGCCTCTCTTGCGTTGGACCGCTGATGGCTCGCTCACGGAACGGAATCGCGCGGTGTGGATCGGCGACCAAGCAACTCTCGTTGCGTGTTAGGTAATCTGTAGATCCTTTCCTCGAGAAACGCCTCTCTCGTAGCGACCAACTTGTTTTTCAAGGACAATGAATTTACCGATGTACGCATTCGCGCGGAAAAGGCTCGTCACGCTTGCATTCCTCGCGGTGCGAGATTATGGTGGGCGCGGGCGGCAAAAGGTGTAGGCTGCGGCGAATAAACACGTATACATGGTATACACGGGTATACACAGCACTGTGGTGTATTGCCTCTCGTGTGACCAGCCGACCACCGAGGCGGTTAAGATGGATAGACGAATGGACAGAACGATCCGAGATTTCTTCGGGCGGGCCCACCGGGTCAGGTATGCGACGGGAGAAAACGTCCGTAAGTCTCCATTCTCTGGATGTTCACGGACGTTTTCGGGAGAGACGGGAGAGACCACCCGCGCGCTCGCTCGCTCGGCACGGCCCCCTCCGAAACGGGCTCCAAACCCGCGCCGCGGTTCGTTAATGGGCAAGCGGGGCGATTTCGTAGGAATTCACTCGCGCGCCGCCCCGCACCGCCGCGCCGCGCCGGTCACTCCGGTTCGTTCGTTGCCAAGCCCCTCAATTGACGGAACTCGTGAGTGCTCGTGAGTCGTGGTGAGTCGTGACTCGCCCGGGAGATTCGAGAAACGACGACGACGGCGAAGGCGGTAAACAACCACCGCACCACACCGCACCGCACCGCATCGCGCGTCATTCTCCGCACGCGCCGCCTCCATAATCTATATACCATGGAAATAACATCCTGACGCGAGCGGCGGATTTGCATTCGCATTCGCGCTGATTCGCGCTGCTAGCGGGCGCTGGAATGCGGCGCGCTGGAATATACAAGGATAAGGTCGGCGCGGTGCTCCGAAGCGCGTGCGAGTCACATACAGGCATACAGCGTAGAGGCGCGTCATCGTCTAAAATAATCGGGCCAGGCTGACGAGTGACGGCGGGGTAGCGGTTGGTAGCGGTAGCGGCGACAATGAGCGGCGGCAACCGTTGAGGAGCCAGAAGAGCTTGAGGAAGAAGTGGGTCGGAGAGTAGAGCGGTGGGACGCGATGGGAAAGAAAGGAAATAGAAGAAGGAATCTCGCGGTCGCACGAGTGCGTCGCGAGCGTCGCCGAGCAGAGAGAGAGAGAGAGAGAGAGAGAGAGAGAGAGAGAGAGAGAGAGTA
>NW_012130072.1:493441-516517 GCF_000143395.1 Atta cephalotes
TATATATATATATATATATATATATATATATATATATATATATATATACACATATATATACATCATCGCAAAATATCACATATTGAATAATACAATAAATCGAAATAAGCAAGTCTATTTATTGTACATTCCCTAGTTAAAAATCACACTGAAGTAACTGTTACGGAAACCATCTGAATCGAGCGACGGTGATGAAACATTCTACTTAATCTAATTCACAAGAATTTATTGATTTATATATTATTCATTAAATGCCCTTTTTTGGTTTACGTATGCTAAAGTGAATAAATTCTATCTTATTTTATTTATTAAAAATATACAAATCCATTATTAAATCTCCGTGCTGTGTAAAACATGGAGATAACAAGAACTTACACCTCCCCTGCAAGGTTCATCGCAGCGACGTTCCTGTGCAAACTTCCTCGTCCTTGTTCCTCTCGCTGAACACGTCATCGTCCCTCGCTCACATTTCTTCGGACTTGCTCCACCAGCCAGTCTGCCGCTGCTGTGTCCTCTTTCCCCTCATCATTCTTTGCACTCGCTCTACTCTCCCCTCACATCGTTCCGCTTTTCACTCGCTTGCCTGCGAACGGTGGTCCCCAATCCTATTCCGTCGTTCATTCTCGACGTCTTTTCGGAGAACCGAAATCAATCCGGGGCTTCCCGGAGAATTCTTGGGCAATCAGTTTTAGCGATTATACTGGAGACGGAAGTCACGTTACCGTGACTTTACAATTGTTTTTTCACGATAATAAAAGACGAATGTATTACCGAAAAGCAAACGTAAAGTCATATTCTAGAATGTTGCAATTGTCACTTAGTAGTTATCAATTTCGAGAATATATAGATATGGAAATTGGAAGGAGGTCAATGAAAGTGTTGCCATAAATTCAAATCTTAGCGAATAAAAATTTCACGTGATATAAAGAACTTTATACTTTTTCTGATACAAAACAATTATTACGTTTTTACACATTAGAGTATTTATTAAAAATTATTACGTAATGATATGGTTCACTCTCGATAACATTACATATATTATCAATATTATTAACTTTTGGAAAATCCTTGAAACTTTATCTGCATACAATGTTTGAATTATTTTGAGATTATCAGTTGTTTTGCAAACTATAAGAATTTGTACATAAAATAATTTTAATCGATAAAAGTAAATTACATAAATATTTTGTATCATGTATATTATACCATAAATATATATAATAAAATATGTATAATATAATATATATAATATAAATATATATAAGCATAAAATTCATAAATTAAAGATATTTGCTACCTTTTTATATTATATTACTACTGTTCAACAAAAATCGTCAAAGAAAGCATCGTATCTATATTTTTAACAGGCGATCAAATTTACAGAAGAGAATGATCTTATCGTCTACCAATCTATCAGAATACAATGAACATGGTTTTTACCGATTAGACATCACGTGATGGAGAACGCGGTTTATTTAAATATATGACTCATTACAATGAATTTTACTTATTACGCATACCATTATTTTTTATCATGCAAAAATGTGTTATCGTGCAAAAATCATCTATTCCAATGATTTATCTGCTATCATAGTGAATTTTATTATTTACGTATTACGTTTATTATTTTTTTTTATCGCGTGCAAGAATATTTATTATTATCGCTTTCGGTTTTATATGTACGGTTTTATATGTAATACTTTTTGATAGAGCTCAATAAGAATTTTTATTTACAAAGTTATTATGTTACATGTACAAGAAGAAACGTATGTACGTAAATTTTATAGAGAATTAACACTATATACAATATTTATTTTTATGGTCGTCAAAAAACGATCCTGATGTTATGCAGTCACTTCTGGGAAAAGATTCACTAGGAGATGATCTAGTAAAAGATATGCTAGATGTTTATTGAATGGTGCGTTTTGTAAAGGATCTAAGAGAGAATTCATCAGATTGTTCCAAGGCCTGGGGAATATCATTAACCACCATAAAGAATGTAGTCCCTCTTTCGCCGTTTCGTAATAACTTCGACATTTTCCTTGCGAGGGAAAGTCTCTCATATAATTCTTACCCACTATTTTCGCATGTAGAAGCTTAACAACGATGGAAGCGCGACCACCACTTAGAAGCTTAACTAAAGTGTTGTAGAATATTGCGTTTACATAAGGGTCTATTCTTTTACGCAATAAAAAGGCCAACATCCAGAAGAGTCGTGAAATAATCGAAGGTAAACTTAGTAGACTATCGACTGTAACATAATAACATTATTTTCAACAATCATAGATAATCATGAACGCATATAATATAAAAAAGATAACTTACGAGCTTCTATAATGCACAAACTTGCACCTTTCATGTGATCACGCTGTGGTAAACTGCACGGAAAATTTTGGAAAGTAACTGGTAGATCTAGATTATTGCCGAATACGTCATCTATCAGCTTTCTTCCTTTGCTCTCCATTTCAGAGAGATGCTCGCTCGATGGCTCGACACCCATATCCATGTGTTCATACTTCGTGTATGTAGAAGCTAAGAAAGTACTCATGAATTTATCGAGATGCTGTCCCTTCTCCTTCCGCAATCTATAAGCCATGCTCTGGTAAAGGATGCCAATGTCGGGCGTGCTATAATTCGCGAAGTACGGTTTCAAGTTCGGCGTCGTAAGAAAGGTGTAAAGGAGTTCGCTACTTCTTAACATCGGTTTAGACAGCAACTTCTGCAGAAACTCCTCGTAACGTTGACGATTAGGGGTTGCGAGGGGCAAGTGTGGATTTTTGCGCGACGGTAATGGTGAATCATTTAACTCCTTGTCACCATGGAATTCGATAAGCCGTGTTCGCAACGTATAAAAATCTTGATCTTGTCGCAAGACTGTCCACGATTTAGCTTCCGCAACGCTATGAATGGCAATCATGTAAATTGGTTGCGTGCCACCGCCGTCTACATGAGGAACAGCAACTCGCCACGTTGTTAAGTCGCGATTACTCTTATCGCCGAAGCCTTTGATTTCGTTATATGCTCGAGATGTGCAATCTACTTCTTCAACTGGATAGACGTCTTGTAATTGAAACGGAGTACCATCGATTGCAGTCGTACGTAAAACGCCATCGACCTTGCCCACTTGATTATTGAATCGCATAGGAGGAGTAGATGTACCTCCTCTCACACTATAATCAAATATATGTATTCATACAATTATTATAATTATTAAAATTTTATTGAAAACTAGCATATGTAAATTATGTTTAAATTTATAAAATATATATAGTGTCTATTTTATTTATATTCATTGAAAAACAGTCTTAAGAAATTGCCATTTGTTCTATTTCATACATATAAACTATAATATAGTAAGTATAGTTGTACAACTTATATATACAATTAAAAAAATAAGTGATCATGAAAATAGCAAAATTAAAGTGTTCAAAAATAACATTTCTAAAGAATTTAGAAATATGGATGTGTGTACATTTTAGGAGCTTACTTAGCTGCTGTAGTAGGTTTTGTTTGTTCAGACAAATGACCACACAAGAGTTTATATAACTAAAACATACAGCACATAAATACTTATTATTAGAATCTAAAATTTCACTATTAAAGATTTAATATATTAAGGATTAATATTTAATGTATTCAAAATTTTAAATAGAATGTAATAGGGGAAGAAAAATAAAGATAAAATGTCATTTACTTGATAACTATGATGGAATGATGGCAAACAAGTACTTTCTAAGAGTGCATATGCTTCTTGATGAGCTTGATAAAAGGGTCGTGATGTTCGTAGTTCTTGAATTTTTTCTGGTCCACCTTCTAATACTGGAAATAAACATGTATATGTATGTAGATATATTTTTTTTGAAATTGAAATTATTTATTTTTATAAATTTATAAATTACTTTGTCGTATGCCTTTTGATATATGCAATGGTAAATATAAATATTCTGAACCATCAGGATCAAGGTATACCGTGTGCATATTCCGAACATCTATGTATAAATTTTTTTCAGCAGTAGTCGACATTTCTGGATTTAACATACGTTTGCTGAGATCATCTAAAAGTAAATAAAATAAATTATAATATATATATAATATGTATATATAATATATATTACATATATTATTGTATTAAAAAATTTTATATTAAATTATATCAAAAATTTAATGTATATACCAATATCTAAACAAAATTGAAGAAGATTCATAGGTCCTGATTCTTTGATGTGTTGCATAAACATATATAACAGTTCAGGATCATTTAAAATTTCATTTAAAGATGGTTTGAAGCAACTGTGTGTGATATGTGAATGCATTGCTGGAAGTGTCACCCAGGATTGGAGTATTGGTACAGTAATAGTCTCTGCAGTGTTAGATAGAGTAGTCTCACGATGAGTGGATAATGTCACTAGCATATTTATATTTTCTGGATCTGCTAGTGCATCAATTGCTGGCAATAGCACCCAATTTGCCAAAATTTCTCGAAGTATTACCTAAAAGTCATCACATATAAATTAAAAGAAGCTTGTGTCTACATAATCTTTCAAATTCATAAATATACATGCTACATAATAAAAGCTAGAATTTTGAAAGAACATATCATTACTTTATTATTTGTTGAGACATGTATGGCAGGTAATAAATGTGGTAACAGTGCAGTGACTAGACCCCGTAAATAATTCAACTCAGCTTCTCTTGAATACGCAGCTGGATGAATTTTAGAACTCAAACAACTCCCGATGTAATCTTGGGGCATTTCAACTTCAGATATGGGCATTTTGAGTAATGCTTTCCAATCTTGAGCGTGTTGTATGGCCACGGGAATCAGGCCATCAAAAACGAGAGTTGCTGTGTCTGCACGTAATAATCGAATGGTAATATTCTTTGCTGCTGTTGTTATAGCTAAACGTAGTTGTTGTATGAAAGCTTCATTAGCTGAAATATCCGAGTACCAAGTATGGACATACATTTGGAGTAACTCTTCCAGAAGCTACAAGATAACAGATTTATATACCTTTTGCTAACAAATACAGAATGTGACAGTAAATTATGCATAAATGTATAATTAATTATTAATTACTTGCTCTAATGCATAATCAAAGTCTTTTGGTACTTTGACTTTGGTCGAATGCGGCAACAATTTATGCCTTTTGCAAGTATTCTTGCTGCAGACGCTACATGAATCCTTAATTTCATATCTTACAATAAACTTGTCACTTATAATATTGAATCTCGTCAGCAAACCATAAACGCGTTGTTCATTTATAATATTATACCTCGTCAGTAAACTGTCAACATATTGTACTAACTGAACAGCATAAAAACTGGCAATCACGTAAATACTAACCACAATGAACACCCACAGAATGCTATAAAAAAATTAAGAATAATTTCACATATGTGAATTCATATACATTATTGACAAATGTTATTTACCTATTAAACACAATCACAATAAATGCGACAAGCAAAATAATAATCGCTGATGTTGCAGCACTAAAAGAATACAAATCCTGCATTTTGTTGAACAGTGATGTTACAGAAAACAGTTTTATGTTAGTAAAACATTCTTCGTTATCACAAAGTCATTTTTTAATCAAAGAAGATGTTTCCTTTATTTTCTCGATATAATATTCATAAAGTTGTCTTTTTGATTGCTTTAACAGTTTCAAGTGACGACTCTACACCAGTCTACACCTCTACACTCTCTATAGTTACAGTTATTTACAGCGCTCTGATAAGTATTCTGAAATTCAAATACAATAAGTAATTAGTGGATTGCGACAGAAGAAAACAAAGAATAACGCGGAGAAAGAGTCGACTTTATTTTATATTTTCGTGTGATGATTCAAGAGCGGATTGAGAAACTTTTTGTCATCAGAACAATGATGAGATAACCTATATATTGCGTATAGATGCATTATCTTGATATGTCGGATATATTATAGACTCTCTTGGATTTTGTATATTTTAATAAAAAAAACAAGATTGCAACAATGTCGAGACCTCCGGATCCAAAATTTCTATTGCGTGGCGACATGGATGAAAATGTGCATAGTTTATTGTTTTCGATTAACTCTGATGTCGAGCATCTCTATGCTGGTGATGGAAAAGGCATAATACACATTTGGGATTTAAAGGTAAATACTTGTTTTTTTTTAATTATAACAATTTAAATAATTTTTTAAATAATTAGATTTAATCTTTCGGTACTGTCAATTCAACTTTGTTTATGTTACATCTGCAAATTTAGATTATTTTTATTAAAATAAATTTAGTATTCATTCTTTTTTATAGAAATTATTTTGATTCTTTGAAATTAAAATTAGTGTCTTTTAATCGACAATATTAAAGGGATCTGACACACTTAGTATCAGTATAACTGTGTTACAGATTTTGGTATCAGCTCAGAGAATTATTTAATAAAAATTCATACAACATGAGAGAAGAATATTCTATTCTTAACATAAACATGCAGAAAAAACATTGAAATTTGTTAAAAAGAATTTAATTCTTTTTATGTTGTAGACAAACAGGATAAAATATCAATTATCAGATGGATGTAGTCCATGTTTTAATTTACACATAACTAACAAGACTGACTTAATAGTGCAACGAAGACATGGAATAATTGATGTGTACAAAATGAATGAATCAAACTGGATACTAGACAAAAGCATCAATTATGAATATTGCAGTTTTTGCAGGTATGTAACAAATAAATCTGTTATAAGTATATTAATAAATAAGTCTGTTAAAATTAACATGAATATTTTGTATCACAGATCTCAATTATTACCCGAGAACGATGCAGTACTGATTCCATTTGACTGTTCTGTAGTAAGAACATTATCATTAAAAACATTCAAACTAGAATCGACATTAGATCCATCCAAACTGTCCTATAGTAATAAATTAGGTACTGTAATGGCAATGAAATCATTGATGGATGTGAATGGTTTCGTTCTAGTTGCTTACGAGGGTGGGCAACTATTATTATGGGATATGAGAAAGAATGATGTTCTTAGTTCTCTTACTGTGGAACAATATCCAATGACTTTCGATTTTGATGCTTCGTTGATGCAAGGCATCCTTGGCAGTGCGTCAGAGAAATTGGAGGTACATTACAAAAAATTGATTTTCATAACTCTGTCTAAAAAGATATATGAGTTTGGTGTTGATAAATTATGTTTACAAATTTTTAGATTTTCGAGATGTTGCCGAATCATACTTTATCTCACAAATATATGAGATCTTTGGAGCATGTTAATGGCATATCCATTCTTTCTGTAAGACCAGATAAAAAAATTGTCACGGTTGGATGTTGGGACGGACGTATGATGTTGTTCTCTTGGAAAAAATTACGTCCACTTGCGATATTAAAAGAACATAAAGCAAGTGTATATGACATTGTTTATTCACAATGTAAAGTCGAGGCCTACGATACTAAATGTTTAATGGCAGCGACTGGCAAAGATGGTTACATATCTATGTGGGATATATATAATAATTAGGAAAATCACAAAATGTAAATACATTTTGTACATATGAACAAAGCGAGGAATATAAAAATATTTATATTGTATATACATATATAGTTTATTGTAAATTATCTAATAAAAGTTTTCCATAACAATATATATTCGTGTGTATTAAAAGAGGAGATTGTTGCATTTATAATCATTATATGAACTTTTAGAGTATTAAAATATTGTTTATTGTACAACTGTATATATGTTTTTATATGATCTTATTGCCATCGAACTATATGATACGTCTTTTTACCAACTCTCAGCAATGATAGATTATTGCTTAGTATATGAATGCCAGGTACAATTACCTCATTTAAATTAGTAATTTTTTGATAATTTACATAAAATCCACCTGCTGTTATGATTCGTTCAGCATCATGATCAGTTTTAAAGCATTTTACTTTTTTTATTAGCTCGTATATGGTAATTCCTGGTTCAGATAAGACATCTACTATAGTTGCGCCTTCAAACACATCTGTTAGTTCCGATGCATTTAATCTTACAAATGATTCAATTGATTTATCATACAATGCTGCAGATGCACGCTTTGCAGCCAATAGTCCATCCTCTGAAAAAAAAATTACAGTATGTAATAAATAACAACAAAATGACATAATTTTTTATAAAAATTACCTCCATGTACTAAAAGTGTAACTTGCTCCGCTAATAATTTCTGTGCTCTTCGCTGTTCTGGATTATTTATATGATTCTTCACAATTTCAGTAATTTTATTCAACGGTATAAATGTGAATAGTTTTAAGAATTTTTCAACATCGGAGTCTTTAGCTCTGATGAAATATTGATACAGTTGAAAGCTTGAGGATTTTATTGGAGACAACCATACTGCATTCAAAAGAGACTTCCCAAATTTCTTTCCACCTTCAGCTGTTATGAGCGGTAACGTTATACCATAAACTTCTTTTCGCATACTTTTCGTGATCAGGTCGTATCCAGACATAATATTACCCATCTGATCACTACCACCAATTTGGAAGCGACACTTGTAATTTTTCATCAATTGAAGCCAATCATATGCTTGGAATATTTGATATGTGAATTCAGTGAAACTCATCCCTGTCTCAGAATTTAATCTTGCTTGGACAGAAGATCTACCCAACATTGTACCCATTCGAAAATACTTTCCAATATTTTTGATAAATTCAATGATATTTACATTTGCATACCAATCCAAATTGTTTACTATAATTAGAGGCTTCAGTGCCGTTTTCTTATTTTTCCAAAAATAATATCTATGATTATTAAATATGGTCTCTATGTTCTTTGTAATAGACTTGATGTTTTCTTCAATTACATATCTTTCTATTTCAATGCGTTCAGATTTTCTATGACTAGGATCACCTATTAAACCAGTAGCTCCACCAACTAGAGCTATAACTTGATGTCCTGCTCTCTGCCAATGTAAAAGATTCATCAGAATGAGTAAATTGCCAATATGTAAACTGTCTGCTGTTGGATCAAAGCCAGCATAAACACATTGGGATGATTTGTTCAGTAAATCTACTATTTCATTTCTATTAAAAAAATATATAAGATATATAAATTGATATAAATATTAAGAGACAACGCATTATAAAAATTTTTATAACATTAAGTAACAGAAAAAATAATTCAGTATACTTACGTACTAGTATCGGGAAATATATCCTCGTACATGCCCCTTTCGTGAAGCTTCAATATATTTCTGCTGCAGTAAAATCTGCATTTGTCAAAATTAACATTTCTGATGGTGGAGCTGAACCTTAATAAAGAACGCACGCTCATTTTGCTATATATTTGTAACTTTAAAAATAACAATTATCTTTGAACTTCAGAGAAATCAAATTTCGTTATGAAATTTCTACATACAAATATGCGAACGTAAATTCATACGATCATAATATTCGCAATTTAAGTTTACAATGTCGATGCCAACCTCAAATAATGCGCCATCTGCCGCTCTGCAGTCTGCTTCTAACCTATGACACAGTGAACATATATAATACATACATAGATGTTAGTGCGAATAAATTGAATAACAATATTAACTATTTATTTGAAATATTAATTAGATTTTGTGTTGATTTTATTTAAATATCAGTAATAAAATAAAAGCTTAAAATAATTATTACATGTGTTAAAAAAAATCTTATGAGATTGGACATATAAATATTAAATTTACATATTAAAATAAATTAATTAATTCCTTCTAAGGAGTACTTATTAATTAATTTAAAAGAGGGAAAGTGTTGTAATTTAATAATTAAATTAGATTAAGATTAAAATTAAATTAGATTATTGATTTGCTTTAAGATATAAATATAAATCAAGATGTTTATTGCATTTATTTTAGTATATTTACAAAAGAATACATATAAGCATGTTAAATATTAGGCCAAACAATTCTGTGTATAAATTGTTATAATATAACAAATGTATAAACTTGCTTATATATTAGTATCCTATTCTAGATGGCGGTGTAGCAAAGTATTTCTTGTTTCTCCTCATAAAAGTGCGGCTGTAAATACAAAATATAAAATATGAAATATAAAATAAGGAAAATATATAGCAATTATTATTTGTGCGATACTCACCTAGAAGCGACAGGAGTGAAGAAACCGCGAGAGATACTACGCTTGAGAAGTGATTCCGTGGATGGCGTATGTTTCAATTCTCCCGGTTTTGGGGTAGAAGTGCAATTCGAATTTGTAGGGTTTACATAAGTTGCCCAATAATCGGATGGAATTTGAAGTAAACTCTCTACTATCTAGAACGTGAAATATATTACGTTATATTTCAGTATCAGTCATAATGGTGCATTTAAAAATTTTTCTTACCGCAACTTGATGCTGAATATCACTGATAGATGGTTCCTTGGAAATGTAACCGACTAAAGTTGGTCCAAAGACCTTGGCGAGATTACTAATAGGCATCTTACATTCAGCACTACTCGATACTCTCTGTAAATGTAATATCAAAAAGGCTAAAGTATCGCGATTTGGTTGTGGCAATTCTGATATTGCTTGATAAAGAGCGGCGTCAGCATCCTGTTTATCCGTCTTTTGTGTCGCACGTATAAAGTCTCCCAACAAACCGACAGTGATCAACGGTTCACGTAAGTTTCTATAAAATATGAATTCAAATATATATATATGTATATATTGCATCCCCTTTTAGAATATATTTCGGGTGACATACCTAAGAAAATCTTTTAAGGTAGAACAGATGGTCGTAATATCGACGTTAGAAAGATTTGGAGCGCCTTTGCCTTTCAAAAACTTCTCCAGGAGACATTTGACCTCTACTTTTGCTCCGTTCACTCTGTATAATCCCTGCTCGTTCATTCCGCGTAATTCAACTTCGTTAATGCAGTGAACTACTATGGAAGGTACCATTGGTGGTGTTATAGGTGTGTAATCAGCTATAGTACCCTATACATGAAAATAGCATTTAGTGAAGATATTGACGAAAAATGTTTTGACGTAGAAATTATAATAACGATACTCACAGGTATACCACGTAATGTAGGTGTATTTCCTGTTGGAACACATGGTAGTGGTACTAAACTTTTACACTCTGTATGAGCTGTAGCTCTACAATCTCTGCATTTTTGTAGCGTATTTCCAAATCGAATTCTATTAGTAAATGAAAAGACATTAAGATTTTTTTTCTTATCCATAGCAAATCTTATGAAATTAATTACAAGCTTTTTAATATGTTCATGTAGTAGTTGAATAACATTACTTTTTCCCACAATGTGTGCAGATTTCCGGCCTAAGTATAGTTTTTGCTACAAAATGATGACTTCTAGACATTTTTAAATTCATGGTATAGCCACCAATATTTGGACTTGGTTTATAAACGTCCTCCGAATCTGAAGTTGATGTAAGAATATCAGCCTTTGGTGCTGATGGCTAAAAATAAAAAAAATCATTCCTCCTATTAATTATAGACATACACTTTAAATGTAAAGCAATTAAATTATATGATTTAGTAACGTACTGCTGTATCAATTGGCATTTTGTTTACATCTAAATGCGATAATTTTGATTTATTGTGTTCTGTACTACTTTTACGTCGTTTGCGTGAATTATGCAGGAGAATCTGGGGATCAGCATTTTCATCACCAGGTATAGCCTCGATCGTGGATGATGCAGTAATTGTACCATCCTTTGGCATAACTACAGTAGTAGTCGCTACTATTTTATCAGAGGAATTTAATTCTGTAGCTTTGTGCAATGTACTGCGATGAGGTTTCTTGGAATATTCACTACTGGGGCGATGCTCTTTCCATTCTCGCCTTTTCTGATTTTGCAAAATAGCACTGGTCTCAAAGTCATCATCTGATCTTGATAAACAATTAAGGTCACTCAATAATGAGCCAGTGGAATTCAATTCCGCTATTGTGTTAAGTCTAAAATAATATGAATAATATAACATTGTCATACAATCCAATGTATCTTTGAGTATAAATTGAGATTATATTTACTTGTCAATCGGTACATCTTGAATATGTGTGTTACTTTGACGTTGATTCATTGAAGTATTATTAAGAAACTGTAATTTCTCTCTAGTTTCATGATTCAGATTTTTCCCTCTATCATTAAACAGTAAATCTCTGGCTGTATCAATTTGTTCCTTCTGAAAAAGATGTAAATATGAATAGTTGATTTAAAAAAGTTAAAGTATTCTTAGAAATAAAAGAAGTATCAGTTACTAAATAATCTCTATGATCCTCGACATCACGACGTTTACGATTCTCTTCTTCCAAATTTCTTCTTGCGTGACGCAATTTTCTCTCAAGACCTGCGATTTCAGCATGAGCCTTATCCAAAGCTGAATGAAGTCGTTGACATTCTTGCACTGATGCCAGCCATTTCTGTCTCATCTCCTCTTGATTTAAAGCGAATCGTAGGAATTCTATATAAAGCAATGTTGAAACAATACATTTATATCTACGTGTATCTATAATAGATTTCTTTTTACAGCTTAATTATGTACACCGTTTTTAAAATGAAATAGGTATACAGATTTAAATTCGCTAAACGAAAAAGTTTCAGTGTAGTCCAGTGTAGCAAACAAATTTTATAATTATTTTAGAAAAGTCGATTAAGGTTATCGCAAGGAAATAAATAATAGCTGCAATAATATCGATCATATATGATTATTAACGAACCTTCTTCGCAGGCCCCATTTAGCAAGACGTTTGTACATCTCACCAGCTCGTCGTAAGTTGCTAAAAGTGACAACGACATCATTCTTATACTTTTTTGTTGTTTCTTCCGTGAACTATCACTCTGCTGACATGTTATCGGCCTGTAACATTCAGCAATCTGTCGTGATCAATAGTAACTAGTTCTCCCTGATAGTACACACAAACAGTTTAATAGATTCAATGAAATATTCGAGCGGTTGAA
Organism: Atta cephalotes; assembly: GCF_000143395.1. Lineage (NCBI taxonomy): Eukaryota > Metazoa > Arthropoda > Insecta > Hymenoptera > Formicidae > Atta > Atta cephalotes. The sequence goes on from NW_012130072.1 coordinate 506,385, forward strand.
ATCATACAGATAACATGGTACGCGACGCCCGTCGGAGTTCGGAGTTTTGAAAATCGCCCCTTTTCTAACCGTTAAGTTGATAGAGACGACCTCTGCTGGAGAAAATGCGAATTATTTCCACCATGATTTCATGATGCTGCCAACCCTCAAGATTTTAATTTCTAATCGATCAAATAATTATAATCTTTTTGTTCTGATTGCAAATTATATTGATTATAATTTAATCATTTAGATAAATCTGATTTTAGTTTATTTTGTCTAATTAAATTCTAATTTCTAATTAATTGATATATATATTTTAATAAATTATATTTTTTACTTCATAAACAAATTCAGATTTTTTTTTATATCTGATTAAGAGATTTAAATGTACACGCTTATAATTATATTAATATAATGAAATTCAGTATATTTTTATTATTCTTCTGATAAATATCTTAAACATTTTTTAGTAATATGATTCTTAGAACGTCAATATGATAGTGTTGTATATAGGAAAGAAAATAAAAAATATATATAATTATATATAAACAAAATTCGATATATATTAAATCTAGTCAATTTTACATATATTTATATACATTAGAATAGATATTTTATAACTGGTGTGTATAATTTTAATATCTAACATGTTATACATATATTTAAAAAATTAATATATTATAGGATCGTGTGTGTGTGTGTGTGTATGTGTGTGTAATAATACAAACTATAGAAATCAAAGCCTTTAAACAGTTGGATCTTAATGTTCTGCTCTAGCATTTAAAGGCTTTGATAATTTTTTTAATCAAAATACTTAATTATTATCATGAATCCAATTTGTACGTAACTTAGTATTCATTACTTCTATAGATGTTAAATTTTAATTAGATATATAACAGAAAAACAGGCAATAAACAAAGGTTTTTAGAAATTATTAAAAAAACTTTCTTAAATATCATTTGGAGAACATGAACTATCTTTTTCAATACATAATGTTTTAAGCTTGGAGAGTACGGAAATAAGCTCTGCCTGTGTATTTGCTATCTTTGCAGCAAGATAGATGGATTCCTGAAAACGCTTCTGACTGTTTTTCAAGTTTTGTGGAACCAATACACCAAACCATTTTATAGGATCTTTCGGTCCATCTGCGTCATCGCTTAATTTTTTAAAACTGATGTCAAAACATGGCTCAATCATATCATTATCTTCATTTATTGTTTTAGTCTCTAAATCAAACAAGGATGTCACTGTATCTTCATTATTTGGAACTTGTAACATACTGATATTTTCCTTTCCACGAATATATTTTGCTTTTGCCAGCTCAATGTGACCATCCTTCAGCAATGTTTCCATTTGAATATTTCCATGAACTTTTTCTTCTATTAGTTCTAATTTACGTAACATTAATTCATCAATCTCTTCCGATAAAACATCTACGTTTTTACTCATCCTGTAATCGATAATTATCGCCACAAAAATTTTAACAGTATATGCACGATGAAATTTTATCTGAAAGCAAAATATCGAAGATTATATATAAAACATGAAACATTATTGATGAACAAACATTCATTTATTATTAAAGAAATAAATATAAAAGATAGGTAATTTAAAGAGGTACAGCTATTATTTTAAAATATCTAATTTTATCAATATTGGAGGTGAGAGAACTAAACTAATTCCCAAAAATACATATTTTATGTATTATACATATTTTATCTATCTTACATCATATCAAACAACTTACATTATTATTTAAAAATATTGTCTTAACCTATCTTGAAAGTAACATTTCAAATATCTTATTTTATAAACGAATTCAATTTGTTTCTCCAATCTTTTGTATTCCTTGAAAGAGGTTCAACCAAACTTTCACATTATATTTATTTAAAAAATCAAGATATTAAGATTATTCTCGACTATTTTCGAGATATTGTTGTATTTGCAGAAGCACTTTTATAATAGCAAATGAAATCTCTATCACTTCTCGCTCTCATCTGGATTGCAAATAATTTTATTTATTATTTTAAATAAATCGGTTTTAAAAAGTCAATTACAAGATTTGGTTCTTTAACAGCTTTTTTACTTTCGTAGAAAATAAGTCAAAAAAGTATCAAACAAAATACTTCTTTTACGAGACAAAATTATAGTAGTCTGTATGTATGTTTCTGCACTGACTGCACCACAAATGAAGTGCAAAGTGAATGTGCTTCGGTCGAGTAGTCGAGTATTGCAAAATTTTAGCAAAATTCGACGAAATTAATTGACTTTCAGACTTTTTAAAAGAAAGAATATAAAAGATAAGAAAGATATAAAAGATAAGAAAAATTGGAAAGTAAAAATATATTAGAATTTGAATAATGAAGTATTATAACCTCAAGAGAAAACTAAAGGTGATCAACCGATCGAAATAAACCCTGTATTTTTTTGAGGAATATTAACAAGTATTACATAAACATAAACATGACTACACCTGTATTAACAAAAAAGCAGCAGAGGCACAGCTTATCAGCTAAAACTGGGCCTATCAAGGGTTTGCGGAATATTTTGGCACAACCTACTCAGAATTTCTGGTATTTTCACATGATATTAATTTTGGAGCATTTTCCATCTGTTTTAATAATTTGATGTAACAGTATTAAATATTTAATCAAAGATGAACATTTATTTATAAACATTGTTGAAGCTAACATTTTACTAAAGATGATTGCAGTTTGTACTTATTTTTGCAAAATGCTTTTTTAGGCCAATTGTTAATGTAGATCAATATCCGGAGTTGATGACAAACTTAAATACGTAAGTATGTGATTTAAAACATAAATAATTTTAAAAAATATCATTTTTAATCATTGTGGAAATGTTTTATAGGATATTACCATCAATAAAAAAATCTAATCATAAAATCCCTAAGGATATACTTAAAAACCTAACAAAAAAAGATCGTGCATTAGTTAGAAAAAAAATGTTAGAAGAGGCACCTCCAAAACCAGATATACTGTAAGTACCCTTTGTATTTATTATATAGTTGTAAATAATTTAAAATTTAGCTATTTTATCTGATTTATAAATTTTAGGAAATTCATGGTTATAGGTATTAATGAAGTGACTCGAGCCTTAGAAAAGGATAATATATGTAGCATCTTATTAGATGCTAATACTGACCCGCTTATATTAATAAAACATATTATTTCCATGGCAATAAACAAAAAAATACCTGTTCTAATGCTGCCTATGTTGAGAACAATCATAAAAGAAAAAGGATTTCCCTCAAGAGTTCTTGCTTTAAAGGTAACATATTAATATTTTATCATTTTAAACATATTTTTGTAGATATTTCTTAGAGATTTATTATTTCTTACAGCAAGAGGTAATGCAATGTCCAAATAATGTTTGCTATCCAATATACAAATCGATAACAGAAGCTTTTAAAGACTTCGAGTTACCAGAATGCTTGCTTCAATGTTATAAACCAGATGAAGTACCTGATAAAAGCGCAATATGTAAAACAGAAATCACAGATAAGGATTCTGATACAAAGCCAAATATTTCTAAGCCAGAAAAATCTGTTGCAGTATTTGCAGATGTGTATAAATACAGATCTTCACGAGATGAAAGAGTTTTCTTACCACCAACAATCAACAAAAGTTCTCAACTCTCTCAAACACTATCAGATAACTTTATTTCTTCAGACAGTGATCCTGATACTGTCAATGATAAAAATTGTGCAATTATATCGAAGAATGAGAAATATGTAAATATCGGAAAGAAAGAAAAATATTTACTAATATCCGAAAATATAGAAGAGAATCAGTCTTTTAATGAATTAAAATTAATAAAAAATAAAGCAGATTCAACGGAACAAACAAACATATTAAATTCTCAAATCTCTCAAAAATCAGATGATTTTATTCCTTTAAACAATGATTTTGATTCTGTCATCGATAAAAATTATGCAAGTACATCGAAGAATGAGAGATATGTAAATATCGGCAAGAAAACAAAACGTACACTGAAGTCTAAAAATACAGATGATGTATTAAAAAGATTCAGAAATGAACCTAATTATTTGTCATTAAAAATAAAATGTGTACAAGGAAATAAGAAACGAAAAAAAGCAACTAAATTTGCTAAGAAAAAAGGATAGAAGCACTTGACAGTTTAGTAGTAGAATAATTGTTTAGCAAGAAAAAATCTGAGTATAATTCTTAATATTATTCCGCATGTGATACAGGATTTTGAATGGAAAAATATTCTATTGTGATGAATACAAGAATCAAAAATATAAATTATCCTAAGATACAACGTAATATTGGAAATAAAGAATTGGTTTTGAAAATCCAAATAACAATTACAATTCGTTTTCTAATCTAAGGTGATTAAATATAATTTTTGTCTTATTTCATGTTAGAAAATTGTCAATAAACATTGTATTTGATACTCAACTAGTTAATAAATAAATTTCAATATTTGGAGCTGAAATTCATGCTTTAGCTTCAAACATTGGAATTTAGTTGTTAACTTTCTAATTGAGTATCAAAAATAAATTCTATATAAAAAGAAAAATAGAACAAAAAATATGTATAGTAATAAAAATATATTTTAAATTATTACATTATATACAAGAATTAACCCTATCTTTTTCATTATCAATTTACTTATACTAATAAACAGAATTGTATTTATTAATATAAGTAATACAATTCAATCAAAAAAATTCTACTAATAATAAATTGTAATAAAAATATAGTAACCCCCTCATTTTTACGCATATAAATTATACATAGTATAAGAGTATATAAATTGTGTGTTGAATGTATGAAAACGAATTCAAATTAGTTTTCTCTGTATTAATTTTAATAACTAGATATTAAATAAATGATAATTCATTTAATATCCATATTTTTCTCAATATAAATTTTATGTGATGCTTTAAAAAAATTTCCAAAAGATGGAGATATTGTTTTTCTTTTTATTATTATAAAACAGCAAAATATATCCTAAGCACAGTAATATCATCTTTCACACAGGTAAACTTGATTTTACAGACGATCTAAACACTCTTGTAAAGAACATAAGGCCAGTTGTACCTCCTGGTATATGACTTATTAAAAAGGACAATGTAGCTATCAACTGTAAAATAGCACATAATATTGTCAAAGGAGTCGATTGCAAATGCAGAGCAAAGTAAAGTGTGCCTGTTAATGTTGCAAAGTACAATATGGTAAAGTACTTCTTCTCAGCTAGGAATAATGATTTCATATAACTTGATCCCCACAAAAAACAAAAGCTAGAAGAAATCTTTTATTAGAAATATAATATTCTTCTCATATATATATTCATAGATATATCTCGTATTATTTTTTAAATATTTATATATGTACCTCATTAGAAAGAAGAGACTTCCTAAGGAATAAAGGAGAGCAAATTTTCTTGCTTTAAGTAATAATACAGGAATATAAATCGCTGATAGACAAAAGCATAATAAGCCCAGAAGAAAACACACAGCGAAAGATATGAGTCTTTGTGTTCTCGTCTAACAAAGTAAAAAAATCTTTTATAAAAAGGTCCAATATTCAAAGTCATTGATATAGATTTTATTCAACAAGAATTATAGCATAAAGTTTTCTAATCTATTTAATTTATATTTATTTATTTATATTTTTAAATATATTGATAAGAAATAGATGTTTTTATTGATAACAATGGATGATTTTTAACAAATTTACATAAATAAATGTTGATTAAATTTGATTTCACAATTTTCCTATAGAAATACAAAAATATTTCAATTACAGGAACGTAAAAAATATCAGCTACAATATTACATATATCACAAATAAAGTTTGACTAAATTCAAATTAATCAGCGATTAATTCAGTAAAATTTATCAGAGCACTAATTTCTATCATATAATTTGTTGGCACTAGTCTAATTTTTTTCCCATGTTTATAATATGATAAAAAAATCGAGTTTTACATTTACAAAATACTACAGATATTTACTTGACAGATTAATCGTTTGATTGAAAATGAATTTAGAGAGACAATGCCTTAAACTTTTAATGTTTAAGTTTGACATTACTGCTTTGCATTAATATTTTTTGAGTTAATCAGAATTTTTAAGAATTTAGTCAACATCAGTGCAAACATTTGTCGAGTTGTTAAGGTTATGAGACAATGCCGTACCATAGCAGGACAACATTCTCTTTGCGATTTTTGGACCCATCCTGCGTTCTCCTCCGTCTCGTCGGTACTTTTTCTGAACCATTTGCCAAAGTTCGCTTTCGATATCGCTACCGATGGAATGGCGATTTTATATTGTTTTTCATTTTTGTTACTGAGGAGATATTCGTTCAGCTCCTTATTCAGATCAGCCATTTTGACATATCGCGCTATTGAAATTGTAAACAATGAAAGTTATCGATTGTAAGAGAGAAATCGTTTTTATCAACGATAAGTATATGTTTAATTAGTAAACTGTTTTATCGACTACTGCGACTTACTTTATCGATCGTATGCAGTTCGATCGATTATACATCCGTCAAGGAGCTGAATGAACGAGATATAAAAATCGATTGGACACAAATAGCGTTTGAATACAAAATTGAATACAAATTGAATACAAATAGCGTTTTCTTTTGGAATACACTGGGTGCAATATCTCGCATTGCATTACATGTAAGTGCTACACTACACTCAGTTACACTACACTGGAGTGGTGCACACTATGATGTACACTACATCATTATTGCGCTAAAATCCTGTTCTCGCTTGACTTCCATTTTCAAATTTTAAATGTCACACCCCATACAGCAGATTGAAGCAATATTGCTGCAATGTTGCAATATTGCAGATTCCAATATAACATTGTAGAGATGTAAATTAACAATACGCAAAATGTCAGTAATATGCCTGTAGTATTCCAGAAACGTTGCAAAACTGTAATTCTTTAATTGTTACAATAATAATATAAAAATATAATTTTTTTCTAATATTTATGTAGTACAGTTTTTTAGTTTAACAACCGTTTATGATATAATAATTAATATATTTAAATTAAAAAATGTATTAATTCTATTATTCGACGGCCATTAAGTTTTATATTTATTTTAAATATGTATAATATCGAATTGTATAATATCGAATTTGGTATCAATGCATCTTTATCAGATAAATAATTAAGCTGCTAAAAAACGATTTATCGAAATCGTTTATTAATTCATTAATTATGTAATCGATGATGTATTTGTATGTCTGATGAACGCAAGAATAAACCCGAACTTTATTGATAAATTTCATGCTATCATTTTTTAATCGATTTCAATTGATTCAGAGTGGCTTCGAATTAAAAAGAATCACTGCGATTAACTTAATCCATGATTAATTCACTAAGCGACTGTATTATTATGTTAATGTGGGTAATATTTGTAGTTTGTTCGGGGCACATACATACATGCTTTATCCTTAGGAATAAATTTATTTTTCAAAATTTACCTTCAAAATTAATACTATACTTATTGGAATATTTTAAGGTTTTATCATGAAAAAAATTGATTTATAGAAAGCACATATTACTAGAAATGCGATTTGTAAAAAAATTAAAGTTAGTGAGATATATGTACAGAAAATGGTTTTTATTTTAGAGTCTTCGTAAGAAATTTATTCAAATACATTACATTGCAATATTGCTGGAACATTTCGTTGCAATATAACAAAAAACGGACATCTTAACATTATTGGAATCTTGCAGCAATGATTTAGCAATGTTTCGCAATCACCATGCAATATTGCAATGTTTCAATGAAATTATTCTGCAATGTTTCTGCAATCTTTCTGTGCTGTTCTATATGGATACTACACCGTCTCTTTGAGATGGTGTAGCAAAATTCTACTTTGTGCATAAAATTTGCACTATACCGTAGTCAAGGAAATACGATACGAATGAGTTCGCTTATCGCCGACCATTGAAACACGGTACACTGTCTGAGTGTTGCCATTAGTGGGCGATAGCGCAGCCAAGAGAAAACGCTAAAGATAGTCAGACAAATTACATTTATATGATCTATTTCATTGGTTTCTACTTTGGCGGAAAAATGTTGCTGAAATTATTCTACGTTTTGAACTAACTACTTTTCAACACAATTTCAGCATTTTAAAAAAGTTTCAGTTTAATTTCAGCGATTTTTAGCTGAAAAATTCATTTTTGATAAAATTTGATAAAATTTCAGAAAAATTTTAGCAAAATTTTTAGACAAATTTCAGCAAGAATTTCAGAGAAATTTCGGTTGGATTTCAATGATTTTTCAGTATGTTAGCTGAAAAATTCACTTTCAGTGAAATTTCAGCAAATTTTCAGCAATTTTGCTGAAATGTTCCAAAACGTGGAATAATTTCAGTGAAACTTTTTCGAGAATATCCAAGATATTCTCCATATATCTATGATGTGATCTCTTCAAATGCTTCGAAGCTTTTAATTGATCAATTGAAAGAAAGAATTTTACTAATTGATCAATTAAAAAATATTTCGAAGCATTTGTAGCTTCAAGTGATCCTAATCATTCGTAAATTCGATTTTTAGTCATAAATTCATATTTATATTTTAAACTTGATTGTAAAGAGAGCTTTACTTTCACTGTTCTGAATATAAAAAAAATATTTTATTTTTATTAGTAATTTTTAATTGTGGCAAACTGTTGCGACAATCGATTAGATAAATACTCTAAGTTAGAATGTATTATTATCAAGTTTAATTATATTGTATCCCTGTAGTTGTTCACACAATTTACAATTTCATAAAAAAGTTTAAATTTATTAAATTCGTTTTTTTAAATATAATGCGAATATATAGTATGTATATTTCAAATATTATTCAAGTTAGAGAAAATTATAGATATATATATATAATTACTTAAAGAGTAGATCAATTAATACGTGGATGCGAGACGTAAATGACCATTCCGTGCTTCGCGTGAATAAAATACCACGATGGGTTTTCAAACTTACATTTATTTAAACAAATCAACATTGACCTCATATTTACGGATTGTATACTGTATTTGTTGCACAGAGGATGCACCTTTCTATACGCGAGATCTACGCATCTCGCGACGCGTCGAATTGTTTGATAAATCAAACGGTCGGGGACAAGGGGGAGGGAAGGAGAGGGGAGAAGGGCCAGGGAATTGGACTGAGAATTGTACTGATAGAATAATTATAACGAGATTAGAAGAGCTAGAACCGGACTAGAAACAAGTCTCACATTATCACAATGTAATATCGCGTTAGAGAGCATTACTTATAATAATCGTAATAAATATAATAATAATAATAATGTCGTTCATTTGAAGAGGAATGATACTAATAGGCGCAAACGTAACAATATAGTTCGGGAACTCAGACAACATATCGATCACACCCGAAATACAATACACATGCTACGAATATCGTTAATAATTCCCAGGTTCCGCTTATCCGTCATATATATTTTTTTTTCTTGTCTTTTACTGCTAAATACGTACTGCTCACGGCCGCTTGATCTCTCGATTATACGATACATAGGATGAGACTGCTAATTATTCAACATGAAGATCTCTAAACTTATTTTCACATGCGTAGCGAAATGAATTCACCCTGGGAGGGATTGAGATGACTGTCAATTGTCAATTGCATACTTAATCGCGAAACTCCGTATATGTAAGCTCAAAGAAAATATAAATGAGCGTAAAGTACCGTGGTGAACCATTTGTTCGTTTCAATTTAACTCGCGATGAATTCGACAACTACGAGTTCTCGTCTCGCCGATTCTATTCGTATAATTCTGTCGTAACGAATCTTCGAAGGGTCACGAGAAATTCCTTTGAAAATAGCTTTCAAAGCGAAAAAAAAACAATTTGCCAAATCTAATCCTTTATTATCCTCCTTTGCTACTTACTTGTCGAAGTAGAAAGCAAAAGAAGAGGCATTTGAGAAATCTTTCCTCTCGTTCGCCACATTTTTTTTATGTATACACGGATTTACGCAACTAAGCGTACGTATTCGAGTATGCTTGTATACATTGTCATTTTCTCTCTCTCATTTCCTCTCTCACTCTTCTCTCTCTCTCTCTCTCTCTCTCTCTCTCTCTCTCTCTCTCTCTCTCTCTCTCTCTCTCTC
>NW_012130072.1:518144-519819 GCF_000143395.1 Atta cephalotes
ACACACACTATATATAGTGTGTGTGTGTGTGTGTGTGTGTGTATATATATATATATGCATACGGTCCATCCGCTGACAGCCGTGCGCGCGAATGGCGGTATAGAGTCTCTTCGGTTGATAGCGAGTACGCGACGTAGTCTCGTTTCTTTTTTTTTTATGCTATGTATAATATCGTACAGTACGTAATAACGCCGTAATAAACTGCTATGTGTACGCACTACGAGAGGGGAGAAAACTATATATATATTTATATATATTTATATTTTATATATATATATATTTTTTATATGTATACGTGTGTAATTCGTGGAGAAACGAATCGCTATGTAGCATATAATGCGTGTACGTATGTACGTGTACAATACAAGCGGCGATCCACGCAGCGCGATCGCGCAACGCGACATTCCGGCCTCCTTCGACGACATTAAGGGGTGAAATCATACGGTGCGGAAAAGGGTCGCGGAATAGAGAATGCGTCAGTGAAATTATCAATTAGCGCTATTCAGAATAACGCTGATTGGTTGCTTCTGTGATTTTCTATTCCGCACGTGATTTCACCCTAACACTTGACCTCTCGTGCTCCGCGAATTTAGGGACGCGACGACAACGGATTTCTGTAGATCGATTTTCGTTTTTTTTGCGAATTGTCGACGGAAGCGCGGTCGGAAATGAAAACGCGTCCTGTCCGCCGTGGATCAGGAAATCCCCGCGGGGATTTCGCGGATTGATCTACGCATTCGTTCGAATACATCACGCTCCCTTTTCCTCCCCGATTCCGCGCGTTTTTCCCGTTTTGAGGTGAGTTACGACTAGAAAATATACGAGTAATCGCCTCGAATTATCATCGTTACAATTTGAAAGAATTTTTGCTTAATTTTTTAAAATGGAAATTTAATATTGGAAATAGTGATTAATTACTTATTACTATTGAGAACTAAAAGCATTGTTGCTCAAAAGTTATTTCCAGTATTAAATTGAGTATAGATACTAATTGGATTTCTATAAGAGTTAATTACGGAGTAATTTGGCAATGATTTTGCTGTTTTCATCTTATGGACTTACAATAGCAAATCCTAAACTTTAAGTCTTAATCCGTAAGAAACTAACCAATCACAGTCGAAGTGAGAAGAATAATTTCAATATTTCTTACGAGTTAAAATTTAAAGCTTAAGTAAGAAAACTCATTATAGAAAGCCCATTAAACATCCTTTCATTTCAACATTTCATCTTTGGAAGGAAACGCACGGAATACATCCAGTTCGCTGACGATTACGCTCAATCTCGTGATGCTCAGAAGGCAAGATGCGAACGGAGTGCAAGAGTAAACGAACGTAACAACCCCTGCTCGCCGCGGATACTTTGCTACTCGAATTAACTTCTATCATATCGCTAAGTCGTAATATCACTAATCGCTCATCGATCGCGTTACCGAGAATAATTATGGATGATCGACGAGTCTAGAAGGGAACGAAAGGGAAGCGTGCGAAAGGGTGCATCGAGAGAGAGAGAGAGAGAGAGAGAGAGAAGAGAGAGAGAGAGAGAGAGAGAGAGAGAGAGAGAGAGAGAGAGAGAGTAAGTAAGAAAGAAGAAAGAGTAACGTAACGTAACGTACGTACGTACGTACGACGACGACGTACGTACGTACGACGTACGTACGTAACGTAAACGTAAACGT
>NW_012130072.1:519839-542521 GCF_000143395.1 Atta cephalotes
GAGAGAGAGAAAGAGAGAGAGAGAAAGAGAGCAAAGGTACTTAGACAAAAAGATATCGCGAAATTACCGGTGACCGTTCACACGGCGCCAATTATACGCGGAGCTATCCTAAAAAAAATTATGCACTAAACGACGGCGGCCGTTCGCACGACACGAGATCGGACGTGTTCGCCAATGGAGGAAAATAAAGGGTTGACGTCTAATCAGCGTCGTCGCTCGAGCGCACTCGGGTGCAACTAACACGCCCCTAATGTGCGCGAGGGGGTGGCCTCTCCATTAACGGTATCTGCTCATGGATGACGGTACCTATAAGTGAGAAATCTCCTATGCTACACATAGTTAATATCAGCCGCGCAGAACACTGAGCCGTATCGTTCACGAGACACACGCGCACGATATAAAAAAGATTACGGGAGGCGCAAGGAAGGATGGAGAAAAAAACTTGCGCGAAACCGTCCCGTATCGAAGGCGGAACACAACGAAATGTCCTTCATGCGCAAACGCGAAACTGAAGCGAGTAGCACGCGGCGAGTGGCAACACAAGCGGCAACGAGACACGGCGTCGTTCAATCGAAAACGAACTACGTACACCGAGGACGAAGGGAGAAACGATCAAGTTACGCGCAGCCGATCGTCCCCCCACGGACACACCCTGTCTGTTTTCTCCCTACATAGCACCCCTTATCCGAGGAACGTTCTGACAATATACTCTCAAGACTTTGGAACGTCTTCTGAACATCTAGAACGTCCCTTGGACGTTTGCTAGTATGAGTCCTCCTTACTCTCTAAAATGTTTACAATAAATCTCACCTCAAAGAGTGAATCTCGCTCTTAAAGATTGAATTGAGTCGCTCGTTTTCAAGATACTGGCTCAATTTTCACTCCTAGAGTAAGATTCCACTTCAAAGAATTTAGAGTTTTTTTTTCTCATCTCTTAGTATCCCGTATTCACGCGGCTGTCTACCGACGTTTCGAGTCGTTTCGACCTCTTAATTAATATTGCACGCACCGGCACACGGGAAAGGGCTACGCATCCGGCGACGTTTTTTCTTTTTTTTTATTTTACGTTACGACCGCCAGATCGTCGCCCGAAACAACGAATGAAATCGATCGTCGCGAATTTGGATCCCAGCACGCACTCCTGCGATCATAAATTACGGGGCTACGCTATCGATCCAATGATTTCGCACGTCGACATATGTGTATAACGTATAAAAAAAAAGAAAAAGAAAAACAGATATGAATGAATAACAAAGAATCGTATCTCATCGAGTCCCGACAGTTCTCGATCGAGTGGATCCACGCGGAGATCCGCGTTGCCCCTGGAACGAGGCCAATCCTTTGATCACGATGCGCTCGAATCGCATCTCCGTGATTTTCTTTTTTTTCCTCTCCTTCTCTTCTATTTACCTCTCTACCTTCTCTCCTCCTTATACACTTGTCGCTCAAAAAAAAAGCGAACGTTACAAATATTATATAATTACGTGTACACGTACGGAATATACGTACATATACAAATTATGCTTAAATGTTATTTATTCGCGCGCGTCGAGACGGATCCCTCGATCCACGTCGGACGCACCCTGTGTATATCTCTCATTCTCCGTAGCGAACAGCGTAGGAGAACACTTTCTCCGCGAATCAACTAGTCACGCTTACACTATAGAGATTCATGTCATTTATTTATTCCCTAGTCGATACTTTAATCGTTTTTAGCATTACGTTACTAATTACGGTACAGAACTATCAATCAACGCCCTACGGGTGAACCATTGTCTCGTATACGCTCGCCGGGTGGCAACCGGCTTTTTCGTCTGCTCGCCCTCACACAGAGTTCGCGGATTTTCCTGCCGGATGTCCGCCCAGTCGCGCGCAACCCTACATCTCGTCTTGAGCTGAGAGTATTATAGGCGCCGCGCCCCGAGGAGAAGTAAACTCCGTTTCCTTGCGAGCGCAACGCGAAAACGCACATGTATATATTACTCTATTTAAATAATAATAGTCAGTTCTTGACCCCTCGCCTCGACTTCCACCCGTTTCGACTCGCCTCTCGCTGTGGAAACGACCGTCGAATGCCGAAAATGAATTCGAAGTTATTTCGTTTTTCTTCTTTTCTTCTATTTTTTTTTTTGGTATTTTCCATTGTAGTCTTCGTGTAGGCCAACGAAGTTTTCGGCACCCATACGAATGCGATTGTGTTAGAATCTTCCTTCCCGTCTCGTTCGAACCTCGTTAATCTTCATCTCGACTAGCTGTGCCCTGCCGTCTCGTCTTTTAGGTGGTTTCGAAGATTATCTCTTCATGAGGCCCTTGCGAGGATAATCGAGCCGCTCTCTGTCGCGGGACGCCCTCTCTCTCCGAGTAGCTGTTTGAACCCCAATTTTAACATCATTTTAGTCTGAGACCTCGTACTTTTATTCAGTAACTCTTTATAAAATTGTAGTAATGGATATATTAGAAAATAATAATTCCTGTACACGATCTCCATTTATATATCTTGCTGCATTATTTTTTTTTTGAGCTGCTTGTAATAAGCGGGTCGATTATAAATTAAGGAAGCCAGTGCCCACATTCACTGCCGATGACACCTAACGACACCGACGGTTTACGGAAGGAATCGTTATACCGTCGTAACGTACTCACGCAGCTCAGAAGACTCCGCCTTCAACCAAGGATCATCGTACTTGGACACTTCCTCGCTGCGAGTTCTTCCAGGCGGTTTGGGACGTTCGCGAGGATGCATGCGCGGTCCTTCTTCGCTCAACGATCTCTTCGTTGCATCTATATGCTTCGGCACCTCCAGCAGGGCCTTGGATCTGGTCAGCTGGGGCCTCTGTCGTTTAGTCTCCTCACTAGCAGCACGTATTATTACCGTCGGCGGGGGCGGCCCGGCCTGGGGCAGTCTGTCCTCCAGAGGACTGGTAGTGGGGAGGGACGCTTTCACCCTGATCGCACCCTTCCGAATGAGCCGGGGCTTGCTGGATCTGCGTGCTGCTGGTGAGTATTCCGGCGAGTAATCCGGCTGCACGAAACTCTTCCGCTTAGCAGTGGGCGTGGTAGGCTCCCTTGGTGACCAGATCGGCGTCGATAGGTCATCTGGCGTCGTCGCCTTTTTCGGTGGTGTTTTCTCCGGCGACTCGTCTTTCCAACCGCCTTGGTAGAGCGGGAATGGCGCGACCATATTGAGAATCTTCCATCGGAACTCCTCGTCATCACTCTTGCTGGGTGTCGCCGGTTCCGGTGGTGGACAGTGTGTAGGCGTGACATTTTGAAAGGGTGACCATTTCTTGTCATCGATTACTTCGACTGGGATTTCGCTCGGTGATTCGTCGTATGGCGTCCACTTGATATCACTGATGTGCTTCTGCTTTTCGCGTTTTCTTATCCCAATCGTCGGTAACGGTGACGAGTCCTCATACGGTGCCCACTTGGTGCTAGTGATGCTGATCTCTGGTGAAATCAGACGTCGCACAATTCTGTTCTCTAGCTTGTTCATTTGTCGTGGATCCGGCTCCGGGGACATGCTTCTGCGTATGCTGTACTTGGGCCGTTCGCGCAGACTCTTGCTCTTCGTCTCGTCTTGACTTCTGTACCACTTCGGCGCTTTTTTCTCGGCGGGTAGAGAGACATGCGGCTTCATCGCCCATCTCGCTCGTATCGGCTTCTTGCTCTCCACCGGGCTGATGACCTTTTCCTTCTCCTTTTCCTTATCCTTGTCTTTATCTCTTTGTGAGAAGCCCCATCTCCTCGAACTTTCGCTTCTCACTTGAGCGGAGCGCTCCAATTTGGGTCTATCCCTGGGCTTTCCTCTGGCGGCTCTAGGATCCTCGCTGGCTTGTCTCTTCACCTCTGGCTTTTCCCATAGCACGGCTGGTTCCTCGGGCGTCAACGACTTTGAGTAATACAACTTTTTTTCCTCTTTCTGCATGATCGGCTTTTCCGGTTCCTTTAGCTCCGGTTTCACTTCCACTGGTGAGGCGGGTGGTGGCGTTTTCACTTTGGGACAGGTACATCTGGGCTTTGGATTCGGCATCACATCCGGCACTTGTAACCATCTGGCCTCCCTCGCGAATCTGGTGTCGTCGCTGCTGTGCTTCCTTAGGTCGTGCATCGGTGTCAGCAGATTTTCTGGTCTGACTGACCACTTGTCCGTCTCTGCACTGTGATGCTTTCTGAGATCGCCGCGGTGTACACCTTCCGGTTTTTTCTGTCCCGGAATTAGACTGTGGCAGCTGCACTTGGTTTTTCTGACGAGATCCAAGTCTGTGGTCGAGGTATGGAGCTCCCAGCGAAACTCCGTACCCTCGCTGGTGCGCCTTCTCAAATCCCAGATTGCCTCGTCGGGCGACAAGAAGCTGCTGGTACTCCATGTCACTTCAGTGCTACGTACCCTCAGGAAACTGGCGCGTTCTCTACGAGCATTGGTCTCGCCACAGCTACAGATTTTTGTCGGCGTTCTTTGCGACTCTAACGGTGCCGGTTCGATGGCATCCAAATCCTCGATCATCCATGAGATCTCCTCCCGACGTCGTCGGCCGCATGATGGGCAGAATATGTCATCGTCGCGACTAGACCGCGGCTGCGGGCGGGGCAACGTCGGGGTTGAAGTCGAGGTCGATGCAGTGGGGTCAAGCTGCGAGAGCGGCTCCACGTCGTCGCGACGGCCATCGTCAGAGCGTCGTGACGTCGCAGCCGTGCCTGGCGATGCGCACCAGCAGGTGTGTGTAGCTCCGTCAAGCTGCCTTGGTGGGTACCGCGACTCCGGAGACGACGAGGCTCCGTTCGAGGCCACTGCCAGACAGACTTCCGCGTTCGCTGGAACCGCAGGCCTGTTCGAAATCGCAAATTAGAGTTAGATTCAATGATCTTATTTTGTCGTGCGATTTTTCTTAAACAATTCTTCGAAGAGGATATAGGAGGAAAATTATCGCCTCTTATCAAATAAACGATATTTTTCATTTTAATAAAAAAACTATTTTAAAGTTTTTTTGTTGATTTATGTGTTTCAAATGCAAAAATTATAATATAAGTAATTAACAAATTAGTAAAATCAAATAATTATATCAAATTCTTAAAGTGGAAATATTATCTTCCCTTTATTTCAAAAGTGACATAAAAAAGTGATTTTCGAGTTATGACTACAAATGAGTTAAGCAAATATTATCTCATTAAAAGTTATCTAACATCATAAAAAATCGTCTTAATCACAACTCAGAAAAGATAATTTTTTTAAAAACTGTGAAATGAGAACAAAAATGATTATATTCCTTTTGCTGCAACATTATTTGATTAGACAATTTTCTGCCAAGTTGAAAAATAATTTTTCCTTTTTTCTGGAAAACTTATTTTTTTAATTATCTTTTGGAGAAAAAAACGTTATCTCATTGTGCTTGTATTAATTATATGTATTGATTATATGTATTGTATTAATTATATTGTATTGAAATTAATAAGTAACAAGATGCAGAGTATATATGATTCTCAAAACATTTATTATAAAGTTTTAACAATAGAACGTACCTTCAGCTCGCTGAAGATCTCTGTGAAGAAACCGGGCTCGCTGTTGATTCGCAGCATCTCGGAGCTAAGTCGGTTGACGATCAGGAGACATCGGTCCCAGAACTTGTCCTTGCTGTCCTCAACGAGGAACGGTTTCAGCGGGTAACTAATTTCGTTACCCATGTAACTGTAGCTCAGGTAAAGACACGTCAGTACCGTTGCTTGGAGCTCCTTCTCGGATGCCTCATCTCCATCGACAAGCTCTTTCACTAGCATATACACGAACACTACGTTGGCAGGGTTTATGAAGGGCACATCCTGACAAACAAAAAAAATAAATATGTGATTAAAATTTTATTTAAGAACGCATATTAGTTTAATCTAATTTATAAGAAAATAAATAAAACATGTTCGTATAAATCATTTTGTATTTATTTGAAATGTCTAGAAATATTCGATTTTTTATCTAATTTTAAAAATAAAACTTATACATTCGTAAATGCAAGGTTGAGAAAATTAACTTTTTTTTTAACTAAGTAGGTAAGTTAAATTAAAGTTAACAGCCTTGAAAATTTAACTTAATTAAAATACAAGTTAATTCATAATAAAATTAATTGAATTAAAAGTTAAGTTAATAAAAAAATTAATAATTAAAAAGTTAAAAGTTAAATTTAGTTCAAACCAAATTTTAGAATAATAAAAAAAAAAACAAGAAAAAGTTTCATTTTAAATAATTTTTCGTATTTTTCCTTTCTCACAATTTATTTATTAAAGAATCTAGTTATTTTTGTTCACAAGTAACAATTATACAATATAAAATTACTAAATTATATACTCATTAGCCTCTCGCATTGTATTTAAGGATTGACTTAAAAAAAATCAAATTAAAAGTTAATTTAATTATATATAAAATATAACTAAATTAAGTTGAAATTATCTTTTTAACTTAGCACTACCCAACTCTGCGTAAACGTGATGTAGAACAATATGATTCATATCTAAAGTACATCACTTTGTAATATAAATATCAGTGGTATATCTCAGACAACAATGAACGATAAAAATAAAGTTCGTGATGACTCGCAATTATGGAAATGAAAAGATTTTTTTAAATGATGTGTCCATTAGATATTTTTTTAAGCCTGCATTTTAATGTTACACAAACTGGCACAATTTTGGAATAAATTGAGTGAATTTAATTCAATATATGTATTTACAATTGCATTGTTTGAATTGATATCGTTATAAATATAAATTATGTTTTCATGTATGTCATTAATTACATAGTGTTTTGCTGTGCAGCATAGCGTTGCATTTGTTGAATATCTCCCTATAGAGTTTAGGAACACGTCTTTCCATACACATGTATATTGTATTATACACGCGTGTCAGTGTAAATACGTATAGGCATATATATCGAACGCAAGCACTTTGGATACAAATATAGTCACATAGATGTTAATTAGTGCGGATACACATATAAGGAGAATATGTCGTATAAATAGAGAGTCTATTTATACTTGATAAGATCTCCGTTAGCCATGGAACACAAAAGAAAATGTGCAATTAAGTATATCTATGTATATAATTATATTATTTTTATATACATGTGTACACACATACACACACACACACACACACACACACACACACACACACACACACAAGTGTGTGTGTGTATATATATATATGTGTGCACTGTCTCTATACTCATATATGCATATATATATATATACATGCATATATATGAATGTGTCAGGTCATCAAAATTTATAAAATTTTCACAATAAAAGTGAAATGATTTTTCTTATTATAGAAAGTGAAGAAATTTACACTTATTCTCTTGAGTTAACAGAGAGTTAACAGAGATCCACACATCTTGCCTAATATAAAGGAAAATGTGTATGTGTTGATGAAGAGAGGAGAGAGAGAGAGAGAAATTATCTTTTTTTATCACATATAATCGAAATCCAATCACTGAAAAAATTGAATGTAAAAATTAAATGTAATAAGTCTTGGCTTTTTAAATAAATATACTACGATTGATTAACAAAAATATATCAAATTTTATATAATATGTTAAACTATTGCTAAATTTATTCAACTATGTATATTTTAATTAATTTCACAAATTAATGAATACAATTGATAAACACTTTATTTATTTCATTTATTAAATACGTTGTATTAAATACGAATACATTATAAATGAATGCAATATTAATTTAGCTTGAAGATGTAGATATATTAATTTGATCTGGTTTTTAAATACAATTTAAAATACTAGCTTGACTTATATTACCGTAAATAAATAATGCTCGCTTAATAAACAGAGATACTATACGTATTACATGACAATAATGTGATAATATTATGTAAGTATAATTATATGTATCTATTATGTTAAAATAATTTAATTTTAATTGTTAACAAAGTTAATTAATTATGCATTACATGACAAATAATATTTATAAATAACAAACTGTTCTCATTTAAGAGAGAAATACATAATTATAATACATCAAGGGAGAACCCGTGCACGCATCAGTTCGCGGCGTACACGCTAAGACGGAGCGAGTCGTATAGTTGCATTAGCGCGCATGGATGCATCGGCTCATGGTGCAAGAGGAGCGTAGGTGCATCGATTCGTAAGAGGTGGTGTACGGCGTGGTGCGATGCGGCCGTCGCACATGTGGGTGCATTAAGCGCGATGAGGCCACATCGGTGACCCGGGGAGGATCGATGCCCTCGATACGTTTTCCCCGCGCGATCGGCAACCTGCTGCTGTTTTTATTGTCCGCGCCGCATAGTCGGCCGCCCCGTTCCTCGTTAGCCGTGTCTCTCGGCTTAATGCACATTACGCCGCGCGCACTCACGTTTGCAATTTGCTCACACGCCAGGATGCGTCCCCCCTCTGCCGCCGTACGACGCTGGCAGGGCCGACGACACTTCTCGGCGACGACGACACGCCCTCGTGCCAGCGCGCGCCGGAGGATAATCGGAATAGTGTACCTTGCATAATGCAGCGGAAAGAAAAAGGGATGCGCATGGCTTCGCGTAAACGTGTCAGAGATTCTTTCGATTCTCCCGCGAAAACCCAAGCGCCTGATTCCGAAAGTGCCTGAGGTATCGCTAATACAATCGGACAGCTACTGCTTTAACGTAGACGAGATTGCCTGCGGCGTAGACCTCCATTTCACTGCCACTTTATAACATGTTACAGTTCCAGTCGATTTACCGTGTTTTTAAATTTGTATATAGTTCAGTGATTATTTTTAAAGAAAGGATAGATTTAAATAAATTAAAAATAATAATATAAATAGTAATAATATAAAGTAAGTAATAATGGATTATGAAATCCTTCGATTTATGTCTATTCAACATTGATTGCGAATAATTCACATTATTGCAACAAATATTTTATGAATTGCATCAACTAATAATTGCCTAGAACAATTTTCTTAACACTGAAAATATCAATGTTTCTCACTAAAGGGAACAAGTGAATATATTATGAAAAATGATGAATATATTATGAAAAAAAGTAATAAAAATCTAATATTTCATCAGTATAAAGAACATAATTATTGAAAAAGCAAAAAATTTCAGAATTTTAACTTTTATACAAGAAATATTAATTTGAAAAATAGTAACGTCAACAATGATCGTTTGGTATCTCTTATATCAAATTTGCAATCCTTCTGCATTGAGCTATTAATGTTTCAAGTATAAAAGCTTTAATTTGATGCGTTTGAACTTACTTTAATTGTCAATAAATTTTTTTCCTTTTTAACACTTGGCATTTAACTATTTTAAATATCGAAGATCTTTGGAAAATCTTTAATGTAGGAAGTAAAAAGGTTGTATTTTTAAAGTTAAGATAGATGACGTGTATTAGCAAATGAATGACGTATGTATTTTAGCGAACTATTGCACAGATCGCACAGATGCTATCGAGAAAAATTATTCATAGGCAGCTATCGACGAAGTCTACAATTTGTGACATAAAACATGTCGCGTGAGTGAAATTCATAAAATTACATAGAGCCGTCCTCATTTTATTTAAAAACAAAATCAGTTTACCTAAAAAATTTCATTTCCAGCCATTTGAACCATTTTTTAAAATTCAATTTTCTCAATGTAACCTTTTTTCATTGAGAAAAAATCAACAACAAATTAATTGAGAAGTGAAAAAATGTAAAAAAGTGTGAAAATGAAGAACGATTTTTTATGTAATGTTTTTGCATTTGTCATTATTATTTCCTAAAGATTAGACTGCATAAAGCTTTCGCTGTCGCATGCACGATTCATTAAGTTTTCCACGTGCTTCCGCTGACTCGTGAAGAGGCGACCCTCTCGATCAGGTACAACATCGCTCAAGAGTCTCGAGAGCCGCAGGCCGCGATGCAGAATTAGGGGTGCCAATATACTCGACAAGGACATATATACCTCTACGTCGGTCGATATTTGCCAGGGGTGAGCGGCCTGCTCTACTACTGTGCAAGCTCCGCGCGTTATTCGAGTCGTCTTTGCGTAGACCTAAACCTTTTAATTAAATTTCCAAGACTACGGATATAACGGTTCTCCGAATAATGCGCTAGTGCACTACTTGGACCAATTAGCGGCATAGTTGGCATGCACACGAAACACCCTCAACCGCAATGACAATCTGACGCTTAGTCGGCTCAGGGATGTCCCAGATGGAACTTTGCGAGGACCCGAATCCACGTGAATTACAATTAACCCCCGAATTACGCGTTGTGTAATTAAATTATGCAAATTTATAAAATACACGAGCGCCACCAACTGATATCCGCTTTTGGTTGATTCTAATTTTGGATGTCAACAATTATATGAAGCTCATCCAACCAATTCTGTAATTATATCGTCTCAATTGTGCCTCTTCCGATTACCAAGTGTTTTTCAAAAATAATTAATTTAGGTGCCATTTGACATGTGACGTACGATACACGTGCTGCGCGCGGGAAACGTGACAGGAACAGAATTTTCAATCTCAACCATGTACGGTTTCCTTTTAATCAGATTTTCAGCAATGCGACAGCCGGATTTGATCTTGTTTAACGTTCAGACGAAACCAATTGGTGAATAGAATCGTCTATGGACTGTTTGCTTGTAGGTGCTTTGACATTTCGATGGAATTAAACGATAATAGACGCAGATAGTTAATCAATATTTCATTTAAGTTTATATCGAAATAAATAGTAAATGTAATTAAATATACATTACAGCCGATACACTGCGTATCGGCTATCATAAGAAATTGCCAGCAGGACATATTTGTTTTATAAATTGTTAAAAACCAATTTTATTTATAATTATTTCTTACCATCGATATACTATTATTTAAAAGATTTATGTTAAATATTAGAATAATAAAATGTAAATAAATGTAATTTTTAAATTTTCATTTCTATCTTATTAATATGTTGTAATAATTAATTAATATTTATCAAGTAATATAATATAATGGTAATACGATAATAATAATATGACTAGTATTTAAATTTCTTAATTTTAATATTAAATATTTTTAATATTAAATATTTAAACAATAATATTGATAGATATGGACTAAAATAATTAAAATATAAAAATTTGCTTCTTTCCTTTGAAAATATTTCAAAATATTGAAATGAGAAAATGTTTCAAAAATTCATTCATAATTAGGTCATCATAATCCGATGTTTTTAAAGGGGACTATATTAAGAAACAAATTTATTTAAAACTGATTAAGCACACGGTTTGAAAAAATATTGGGATTACTTATTGTGGACATAAAAACAGTAAGTTATGTAGAAATTTATGACAAAACAATCAACGTAATTACAGTATATTAAAAAAAAGATGGATGCAACACACAATCAATAAAGTTTATGATGTAAAAAAAGTTAATAGAAACGCACGTATGTGCGTATGTATATATAGACATTTGTTTATTCAATGACATTTTAGGTGCTATTGTATCATAAAATAAATTAAAATAAGCTAATAAGCGCTATTATATCATAAAAAGTATTAGTTATATCACATTATAAAAAAAACTGATAATAATATTATATATCACGAAATGATATTTATTTATATAATTAGGAGTGTTCATTTTTGAAGAATATTTTCTTTCAATTTAAATTGTTTGAATACGTATTTTTTTTAATGACATGTTAATAGCTCTAAAATGATTGAATAAACAAAATTTATAGATAGCGCATATATTAGGTGTGGGAAAAAGTTCGTGGCGTTTTTCCCGTTAGATGGCATTAAAAAAACGCCACGAACTTTTTCCCACTTTTTCTAAATATACATATCTTCCCTCCTCCCCCCTCCCTCCCACATAAGAACATTCGATTTTATCATAAAACACACTAATCGTATAAATTGCCATATCTGTCTTCTTACATACACGGTCACGCTTCGTGGTCGTCTTTACCACCACGTGCTCATCGCAGCGTGGTTTGTAGACACACGCTCGGAGTGTATTCTCAGGATGAACCGCATACACATATTAGACTTGAGAAATTAGATTTAAGCACGCGCAAGATCGATTTATAGTTTGTTGATGCACTTCAATATTTCGAAACGTTCAGAGCATTGAGTAAAGATAAACAGTGTTTCGTTCTAAAAAGAATACAAAACAGGATTTCTTTGTTCTGTGTTTATCATGTTTGTTCTATAAATATTAAAATATTGCTTGTTTGTATGTATATCTACATTGATAAAATATTTTGATTAAATCAATAGAAGAAGAACCAAGAATGGCATTTTGGTTTCTGCACAAACAAAATTTCTAATAACTAAATTTATGTCGAATCCTTTTGTTGATTTAACTAGAAGATTTTTCTAAATATAATTTATATAAGTAGATATATATATGTCTCTTTTTGTTATTTTGTTTCTTATTATATATTCGTTTGATAAAAATGAAAATGCGCAAAAACTAGAACTTTTTTGTTTACGTTTGAATATTAAAATATTTCCTTCATGTCTGTTCTTCGTGTTTTTATTATATATTTAAATTAATATATTATGTATATTAATATTAATATTAATATATTATGTATGTATGTCTTCATTATTTTTATTATGTGTCGGATATAAAAATTTATGGGTCATTAAAGAAGACGTATTAGAGTAGCATGCGTTAAAAAATTATGTAGGATATATGTGATCCTATTTCCGTGAAATGCGTTGCAAATCGTGAGTAATTAGATATTATTAATCCTGTCAGTCATTAATGTGCTCAAATTGAATAAAATCAATAAAACTATGAAAACGGGAAAAGGCCGGGGTATGACCTGCTTCTAAAAAATCAGTAGACAATCTATTATTATAAGATTGCTACTATAATATGTAATCTTATTATTAACTATTCGCGGTTCTAACAAAAACTTAATATCATAATTGTTTTTCTGATCTTTTCATTTTTTATAAACGTTAATTTGCGAGCACTGAAAAATCAATTGTCTAGAATACATTTTTTTACGTCCTATTCTACAGATTTAAGGCGATAAAGAAATATACTCTTCGCTAGGAGTTGACGTTCGAGAAGAGAAAGTATCTCCCCTTTGTAATTAAAATCGAGGGGTGAACATCCCTCTTATATGTACTCGCATTTTTTCACATATTCCTGTGGGGTGATTTCACGACATTAGGCTCCTCCTGCGCAACATTTGCAGTGCACGTGACCATTCATCCCTTATCTTCGCTCTTCCCGATCTTCCCTCTTGATATGGCATTGCTGCACTTCTTTTTCCCACAGTGCTTTCCCATATCTTGTCAATCGAATCCTCATTAACTCGCTGTTACGAATTTGCCGCAATATAAGATAGATGGCTTAGAAGTTCATCAACTTTAGCCTTTCCATATTCTCATAATGCGTAGCAATATTTATTTTGTATTTGTGAGTAGGTTGTTGCAATATCAATAATAAAAAATATAAAAATATAAAAAAGTTCAACTTTATATCAACCTAGTAATAACAATAATAGTATTTAGATGAAGAGTAAAGATATATTGTAAAAGTATGTTTATTATTCATTTTAAGAAGTTAATTATCTTGAGCCTTCTTTTTAATTTCTAAAAAGAATTATTTAAATTGTTCATCTTAAAATTAGCAAAAATCAATTAATATAATAAATATAATTATTTCAATATAATTATACTAATTAATATAAACTAAATTACACATAATTAATTTAATATAAATTAAAGTATGATATTTGGCGAATTGACGCCACATATATTATATTAACTAAGCTATACAGAATTACAAAGAAAGATATTGAATTAATAGTATATATAGTATTATTAATATATGTATAATATATAATTATTTATTCTGAAGAGAATTATAGTAAAAAAATGTATGTCTGCTTAATATATTTTGTTGTTGAAAATAGAATTTGTATTGCATCCCAAAGAAATCATGTCATGGCATGATATATCTTCTATTCTTCTATCTGATCTTTTTGTAAAAGAAAAAGCTGAGATATTTAAACATCGGTCAGTGCTCTTAAGTAAGATCAAAATAAATAAGCTTATTTTAAGAGTGAACTCGAACTAAGTAATCAAAAGAGTGGTAGTCAAGAGATTTAAGGGCTGAAAATCGGTTTGTTTCAATAGCTGTTGTTACAAGGCGATAACAAAAACCGTGCATGTATGTTTATCTACGCGAATTAAATACACTTCAAGAATTAAATATACTTGGACGCACAAATAGCTTATTCTTTTTTATATCTGCAAGTATATCTCCCTTGTACATTTGCGTTGCATTGTATTCACGGAAATGTCCGGTGTATTGATTTTTACACATACGAATTCACATATACCTATGGTATTAATAGTATTCCAAGAAAATAAATAATTAAATACCTTCTTTATCAGAAATTATTTGTAAATTGTGTTTTTATACAATTAATTTTTTACTTCTACAACAAAAGACAAAACATAAATAAAATAAAATGTTTGTTTTATTATAAATTTTCTATAATAATAAAAATGATTTTGTAATAAAAAAATTTATTATTTATATTATTTTATGTAAAAACGATATACTTGAATACTTAAAAAATACTTAATTCAAATATATTTTTCACCGGTGGTTTGATAAAATTTTTATTTTATTTATGTTTTGTCTTTTGTTGTAGAAGTAAAAAATAAATTTTTAACACTCTTTCTGTTTTTTGCATGAGCTTTAACAATAGATATTTAATTAAATGCAGGAAAATTATTTTAATAATTAGAAATACGTTAAAATATTAAAATTGTTTTATAAATTATGGTCACTATACATTAAGTGAAAATGAATAATTAATTGTTTCATTATTTCTTAATTGTTTACACAATATTTGACTGACAATTCACAAAAAAAAGTCAAAAGTATCCTGAAAATTCTAAAAATGTCAAAATTGTCACAACGAAAATAGAACGTTTTTATCATTTTAGTACTAACAATTAGTTGATGAAAATAAATAAAAATCAACTTTGTGTTTAACTTGATTGATAATATAATATAATAATTAATAAAATATGTATATTTTTACAATTATTCATAAACATTCTGTTAATAATTTTGTTATATAAAAGTACTTAATTTGTTCAACTTGATAATATCAATAAAATGTATAAATATATTTTTATGTAATTATTTACAGACATTCCGTTAATCATCTTATTATATAAAAGTACTATTTCATCATTCAGAAAAAAACTTGAAGAATCCTAAGTCAATACAGAGAGATATGTTCTCGATAAGAACTTGAACACGCAATCAGACGAGTTTTATCAAAAGAGCAGCAAGAAAAAGACAGCCTAGGTCGTTAGCAGGCCGTTTTCTGGGCATCGAGATACCACGAACTCTTTCATTGGATGCAAGACCGAGTGTTATCTCGCTCGTCCTGCCAGTGATTCTACGTGTGAATTTATTGACATGAGAAATCGATGTCGATGAGCGCAGGGACGTTGCTAGGGAGCGTGTCTACGCAAAGGCACTTTATTATGGACCGTCTTCGACGCTTCCCTACAAAGTAGGTTGAAGCACGCGAATGTCGTAATATGTCGCAAATTGTCGTAAATGACAAAATACGCCGCCAAATGAATTCTCGGAAATAACAGGGCGAATTTGTGACGTGAAATAATGTTTACATTTCTTTCATTCTAAAGTTATTACCGTATAGATTTTACAGAAAGAAGAAGAGACGCATATTTTTCTTTTTATTCTAATATTGTCCTAACTACATATATTAAAAAAAAATACATTAGATTAATTCTTAAACATCTTAAGGATATATTAGAAGTACAATTTCTGCAAAAAGTGATTGTAATTGAAAATTTATACTTTTCATATAAACATTACAGCCACAAACTTTTTGTATTATTTTCAAATATAATACAGGAAAATCTGTATTTTGTTCATGAATTTTCCATTTCGTTAAAAAATGTACTTGTGATATTTCTTTAAATAAAGATATTAGCTGTTATATGTGGACATCTTTCATCAATGATATATTTAAATGTATGACACTTTGGCGAAATTGTTTAACAGATATATTTTCTCATGTGGATGCAAGATTAAATTTGAAATACAAGCGCGAAATACACAAAATCATTATAATGTGCATTAAATGCTTGTTCGAACATCAATGAGTTTAATTATAACAAGATATTCTTCAAAGTTACTTTAGCTCAAGGATAAACGTGCCGACAATGCGCAATTGTTCGCAACAATTGGGACGTCACTCACGATGAAAAAAGTCCACCCACAGGAACGGAGAATCGTCATCGCAACGAACTGGAATTATTACCGGCGCATTTCGCGTATTGTTTTCAATGAAACTTCACAAGCACTGCGGTTTGCTGAAGGTTGCACGATATGCTAATCGATAATCACTTTCATCATAAAACAAGTAAAAAAAAATTGTTGCCAATTTGATCGACAGATAACTAACCATTTCGTGCACGGCGTTAGCGACACGTTTTGAGCAATCGTGATAATGCATCAGTTATTTTTTCATGTATTTATTTTTGTTACTTCGCATGATCGAACCGGTCACTTTTATGTCAACTGCAGACGTCAACTCTTTTACGATATGATTAAAAAGGTTAAATCACTCTTTCCACTAAAGTAATTGTATTAAAGTATAACAGGCGTTCGCTAGAAATGTTTGGCCTGTATTTTATTTATTAAAAAAAACATCCAATAATATGCTATCAAAAGAGTTCTTTTTACTTTTTTCATGCTTTTAAAAAGTTTTGTCTTTTACCATACATGCACGTGTATTCCTTTTGTAGCAACAAATTTAATTAAAGCAACTTATAAAACAATTTTAAAAGTGTTATTTATCAAATTTAAAAAAATGTTTGAAACTTTTATTTGCAACGCTTGTCGAGGAAAATTCGGCTTCTGTGGTGAGAACTAATGTAGCGTGCGGATGATACAATACATAAAGACAAAGGCATAAAGTGGATAAACAACGCAGATTTTTGCATTGTATTATTAATAGTTACATAGTATTTTTAAGTCAGCGGGCATCTACGTCAGTTGACTATCGGACTGAAATATTTTTAGTTTGATCGATAGCTTCTACGAGCGGAGAAGGCGAGTCTTATAGGGGCCGTGCAATTTGCATAGGCCGCAATCGCGCACGATAGTCCCCATTAACATAAATGTTGAATTCATAATCGAATCAAAAATCAGCGCCGACTGAAATCATGAGCAAATATTTTTGATTGATTATGATTTATTTTTCAGAGAAAAAGATATAACGGTTCAATTTTATCGAAAACAATAAAACTCACGATATCGAAATTGTAGATCAAAAATAGTATTGTAAGTAAAAAAAAACTTTGCTAAAAAGAAGCTTTGATATAATTCGTAGTTTAGATAATCTGGAAAAAGATATTCAAAAACTCTTCCGAGAAAGAAACAAATTTGGAAGACAATTAATTTTCAAATTGTAGCAAGCAATTTTCTAAAAAAAAATAATTATCTAAAAATCATTTTAGAAAAAGTAGGTTACATTACAAAATCTTGTTTCTTAATGAAAAAAGATATTTTATTTAGCAATTTAAAAATAAGAAGATAGAAAGAGCTTAAAATATTTGTTCTAAACCTTTGCATTATTCATTTTTTTTTCTCCATTAAAACAATTTTTAGGAAAAAGTATTATAATTTAGCATTTCAATAGTATAATTCACAATCAGTAGGAAAGTATATAATAAAAATCCTACATTGCAATTCACTACCCTCTCTTATTGCGATGCAAATTTAAGTCGACTTCCATTACAGTTCATTCAAATGAAAACTCTCAATTCTGTTTCGTGAAAAGTTCACCTAATTCCCTTTCTAACATATTGCATGCCCTAGATGACTCTTATTATGAGTATTCCCATGGGACGCTGTCCACATCCCGGAGAATTCAGTACGAGTGAAGCCCTTTTCTCTGACGCGTGTGGACTATCATCCCACTTGTAATGATAGTCCCTTCAGGGAAACGAAACCTTTTAATGCATTGAAGACAAATATTCGTATTCTTTAATTGGATCATGGTTGTATTTTGGAATACTTCAATAACTGTAGTCAAATAAAATGGCAGTTTGTTTATAAAAATTATTCATATTTTGTCACAAGTCAATACAGTATTTATATTAGCTATTGAATTTTATTTTTTTTAAATATTCATATATATATATATATATATATATTTTCGTTGTTCAACGACCATTGACTGCATCGATTTTGTGATTTTGTAACTTGCATATATCAACGTTAATCGTAGCAGTTCAATCAGCAAGTTAATTACCTTGTGCTACTGGTGTCTTAATTATCCAATTACAACGATAGCGAAATAACCGCAGGAGTAATATATTAATTAATGTTAAACCAGTGCCCACGATAATTATATTATCGGAGAATATATTTTATGAAGCACGTTAACTATCTAGCATATGAAAATGTTTATTACTAAGCAAGTATCAGAAATCTGTTTGGGAATACTGAATTAATATTCAAGTGCTTTTTAAAACATTCACTACTACGTCCATATTTCTTTCCATTTCTTTCCATTAAAGATTATTCATAAATGTTTAACTCGTTAAATAAAAATGTCGTAAAAAAACAAACATATTTTTTCAATGTAATACGTATTTAAATGCAAATGTTTGTTCATTTATAATTTAAGCAATAATTTTAAGAAGCATCATATTTCTGTCAACAATGTTTTGTAAAAATGGCAATCTCACCTGCCAGCCTTGAAGCAGGAGATTTCTGTCGACAGTCCTGAGCCACATGACAGCGTCGCCGGCCTGGAAGTCCCTTAAACGGGTGCATTTCTTGTGCAGGAAGACGCCGAGGCACTTGAGCAATTCCGAGGTGGAGGCCTGGATAACAGTTTTCCTTGGTCCAGGTGGCAAGGGTTTCTGCACCAATTTCTCACACGTCGGATTGTGCGTGGTGTGATTGTTGTTGGACGCCGGTGGTTTTGTCTAATTAGAAAGATCAACTCTTAACACATAATTCTCTCAATATAATCAACATAATAATTCTTCTAAATCTTATATTTTTTCTAATATTTTATATTAAATATTATTTAAACATATACTTATTAACATTGTGACTTTTATAATAACTGTGTATTAATTTAATTAATGTAATGTGAGCTTTTTGCAAATTTTATTTAGCATTTCTTATAAAAAAACGACACCAACAATAAGTTTAATAAAGTAAATGAGATAGATTATGATAAAATATTTATATATTTTACATTTTGCTGATATTAAATTAACAGTTTATAAATCGTAAAAACCAATGATCTAACATTAAGAGTAAATTGAATGTTTAAAGCAGTCATGGTTTTAATAGATAGAAAGATTAAAAATTTATAAAGAAACAACTCGTGCTTCGTGAAAGAGACATCAAAACGATCGATATGCTTTCGATCGTGTCTGAGGGGTCAAAGCACGTTGTACATTTCATTCTTTACACTGCAAATCCCTTCGTTAGTCTCTAGACTTTTCTAGACACAACAAGCAATAAGAGAGATGTGTTATATTCAATATATATATATATTTTTTTTTTCTTGTTGTTAATCTATTTTTTATATATAATTATTAATAATTATAAATCTTAAATTAATTATAAATCTTAAATTGTTATTAAAAATTATCGCGTTATATTATGTTATATAATAAATAATGTACTATTACGTAATTATATATAAAACTCTTCAATAAAAAAAAATGTATTATCATAATAAATTTATATAAATTTTTAATTTGAATAATTTCTATTTTAAACGTGTGCAATTAAGTTTAATTTAATTAAGAATTTAATTAAGAAATAAATTTAGAGATAAATTTGTTTTCTATATAAAATAATATAATATTATTTTTAATTTAATGCTATCGAAAATATAAAATATATAAATATTTTGCTATAAGCAAAAAAACTACACGTATTTCTAAATAAACTTTTATTGTAGCTTTGATGTTGAATTTGATCGAATTTACATCATTTTAGTATGAAAATACAATTTATTAAAGTATGCTTGTTCTTTTTATTTATTTTATATGATTTTTTGTATATAAATTTTATTTATTAAATGTGCTAATTTATCAATTTTCGAAACAGAATCACAAGAAGCATCTATCGAAGAGAAAGAATAAAAGTTTTCCACTCTATGAGCACTCACCTGCGGCGTCTGTATATTTTTATTTTTATCAACGATAGGTATATTATCGAGCGGTTGCCTGAAGGCGAGGTTCTTGTTCTTGTTGTCGAGCTTTTTCTTGTTATTATTGGTCGTACTGAACCGTTTCCACGACAAAGCATTTATGAACAGCGAATGCTTCTTCAAGTTTTTCTCTAGGGCGTTCTTCTCCGAAATAATCCTCGCGTTATCGTTGTTATTCAGATTAATGTTATTGTTCTGTAACGAGTTGTTGTTGGTCGGTGGATGATTTGTGGGTGGCGCCGGCGCCACTGTGGCAACGCTGCTTTTGTTCTCGCGATTCTTCGCATTGTTTAGCTGCTCGTAATTAAAGTTGTTTAACGTGAAGTCAGCAGGATGCCCCGTTGGCGGGTAAACAGATCCCCGACGATCTCGTGGACTGAATGACAATACTGTCCCCATGGTGCTGGCGCTACGCTCCAGATGTTGTGGTTGCGGTTGCGGCTGAGGTTGTTGCTGTTGCGGTTGAGGTTGTTGCGGCTGCTGCTGACTCGGTTGTGCTTGCTCCCTGCCACTCTGTGTCGGCTGGGTTGGATTCTGACTTGGTTGACGACTCACGTGTGGATGAGGAGCTTCTCGTCCTGGACTCGTCGGATGGCCAGGATTTTGTGCCGGCTGGTCAGCGGGATTCTGATCTTGGTCAGCGGGGCTCGGATGGCCCGGGTTACCGGGATTACCCGGATTGTGGCCGGGATTACCTGGGTTGTTGCCGGGATTACCCGGGTTGTGACCAGGGTTATGGCTGGGGTTTCCCGGGTTGTGGCCCGGATTGCCCGGGTTGTGACCGGGATTGCCCGGGTTGTGACCAGGATTGCCCGGATTATGAGTTTGATGACCGGGGTTGTGACCAGGATTGTGGCCGGGATTACCCGAATTGTGGGGCGAGTGATCCGGGTTGTGATGCCCGGGATTTTGGGACTGGTGTCCCGGATTATGGGTCGAGTGACCCGAATTCTCGTGATGCTGAGACGTAGCGGGCGGTGGTCTCGGCGGACTTGGGGTAACACGCTGCGGCGGGGGTGCTCGAGGAACCGAGGTCTCCCTCGAGGGTCCCGTCAGCGGGGTCGCATCCCCTGGCTCAATGGCCTCCTCCACGACGGGACCCACCACCTCACTCAACCGACCTCCCAGCCTGCTGATTTCTACCTTCGACTTGAAGGACACTACTTTTTCTTCCTCCCGCGACGTTGGACTCCGATTTATTTCCTGTTTCTCTGCCAAATTGTTTCTTTTCTTATCACACTATGCGAAATTTTGCGTAATCTCTCCGCGATGGGAGAACGTTACAGATAATATGATGGTCGTTTACGATGATCGATAAGAGAAAGAGAGAAAACGAGACGTATTCAAGAAATATATACGCGAATAATCTGGCTCTTCCACTTAATGTAGGTCTGCAGCCTCTGTAGCTTCCGTATCGTTGAAGATGTCACGCGGCAAGATGTCGTCGATGCGCGCAAAAGATGTCGGCCGTCGCGCAAAATGGCGAGCGATCGATGCTTTACCGCCCTCCGCCTCTCGGAGGGAGGATGGGCCAGGTGAACGAAAACACTGGATCGACACACCGAAACCCTACTTGATACTTTGACTCTTGTCCTTTGCGTATCGTCTGCTCGCTTTTACAGACAGCTGTATACCGACGTTTTCTCGAGCTGCACTCCTGAAGCACTATCAACGCACATTCAAAACACTTTCTCGAACGCGATTCACGATCCGAAAGTACGGCTCGCCTTTAAAACTCTGGTATTTTGCTTATCGGATTTGACCAGCGATATCACAAACGATCAACAATCCTTCTTCTTCTCGACGCTAATCCTCGATTTATTTCATATACTTCTGCGAATTTGAATTCAGCGTTTTGTTACAGTTTCAAACGATACCTCGAAGCTGTACTCGTAGAATCTCCCTCGAACTCACGATGGCTTTCACGACGGACTTTGCAAACGACGCAAATAACAACACAACGCGCACGCTTCTTCAGGAACGTTGTAAGAACGACTGATTACTGTGTCGGCAAGCGAACTATTTCTCGCGCGGCGAGTTTCGCTGGTAATCTGCTACGCTCGTCCTCGGCGACGTCGACGTCGCCGCCGTCGTCCTCGTCGTCGTCGGTCGGCCGTGCGTCCACCACCTACGTCTACGGCCAACCAAGACGTAGCACGCCCCGTTACTGTTATCGGTGCGCGCGCAATGGTTCGATAAACGCGGAACGTCGATGGTCGGGGGTGGAAACAGACAGAGAATGCCTGCAAGAGAGAGAGAGAGAGAGAGAGAGAGAGAGAGAGAGAGAGAGAGAGAGAGAGAGAGAGAGAGAGAGAGAGAGAGAGAGAGTAGTAGAGAGAGAGAGAGAGAGAGAGAGAGAGAGAGAGAGAGAGAGAGAGAGAGAGAGAGAGAGAGAGAGAGAGAGAGAGAGAGAGAGAGTAGAGAGAGAGAGGAGTA
>NW_012130072.1:544462-550213 GCF_000143395.1 Atta cephalotes
AAAATCTGACGAAATACAATAGAAAAGAAAAAAAAATAAATATATATATATATATATATATATATATAAAATTCATAAGTAATTTTAGTTTATTAATATTATAGAACTGTCAAAGCAACTTGATTAATTAGAACCAAGACAGTCAAAATAGTTTGTAATTTTTTGAAATTGTTTAAATTTATAATAATACATTTTCTAAGATTTTCCATGACCTTTATTGCAATATTTATATGATTAAATCTGTGCGAAAGCTTTTTTGATCTCCCGTCGCAGATTGAAAAATATTTATTTGATTCGTCGGTTGAGGAGGTCGAAGAAATGTTGAGTTCACATGTTCGATTTTTCTTGAATTTATTTCTCGCACGAGAACATCGCCGATCATCAGTCTTGCTGCATTCTCGCTCGCTACTCTCCTTTCTTGAACTGACTGAGCACGTACGCGAAATTCGATTGCTCGCAATGCTCACGAATCTAAATCGATGATCGACGACGAAAAACGCAAGTGAATAAAAAGAAGACAGCCGTTATTGTTTTTTCTTCGCTTGCTTTTGATTTTGAAAGTACACATTCAAGATTGTTTGAAATTCGAAGTAAAAAAACAATGGAATCGAATGTTTTAAAAGCTTCATCGAAATAATCTACTGAAATTCTAATCAATCAATTTTTTCTTTTTATTTCTTTTTTCAAAGATGTAATAGTATACTTAAATAGTAAAAATTAATTATTGCTAATTCTAATGTTAATAACATGTATCTTCGAAATGTAATTTAATAAAATCTCTCAAGTATGATAGTCAAAATAGGAGTTATGCGGAAATTAGATTGACGCTTTAATTCTTACAGGAATGCTTTCTCAATTTAGTGGCGATCAATAGCACGGATTCATTAAAGGTCTATTCCTCTATCTCTGACCGTTGAAGAAGATGGCGTAGTGAGAGAACTTATTAAAAGATGAATTTTTGGACTTATGAGAGGAATTGCAAGCTGCGAGAGCATATCGATTTGTTGCTGCATTTAAAAGTATTTGAGACGTAAAAATTATTTCCTTTCGTCCCTTTTGAGAAATAGGATTATTATTAGTAAATATTTAAATTTCGAGTGTCACGTTTTCTACGATGTTTCTGTACCTAGTTTTTGTATTTAGCAGTACTCGTATAAAAATACGTTTAATATTTGATCGATAATTGAATTTTTTCATATCTGCGCAATCTGAATAATAAAAAGATTATCTAAAGATTCACGCCATACATTCGCGTCGACTTTATCGAATTTGCACATCTTTGGAAACGTAATTCAATTTGCATATATTTAATTAATTTGCACCGTGCAAACATAGCTCGGGTACTCGAGTATTATGATATCTGTCATAGATATTGAAATACGCGAAATGTTTCGTATATTAAATTCCAAGAATCAGGAATCAGCATTGTACACGTTAAGAATTTGCGGCTTGCATATAAAGCTGCATTAACCTGAAACATAGGAAAGGCATAAACAGCACAGAAAGGGATAAAAAATTATGAGGAGCCTCCTTCTTCCATAAAATAAATTTCTTTGAGAAGAAGAAATCACCGAGATCTCTCGGCTTTAAGGGATTTCCCAGTCACATGACCCGAAATGGATTCTCTGCGATATTCCAATCGTGAATTGAACGACGATTTCAGGTTGTATGCATTCCATTAATGTCAAAGGATTTTGGATATAATATGCAATGTTGGTTCTAATGTATACAAAATAATTCAATTAAATAATTTAGAATCATCTATTGAATCATTTATTTTTTTCTGCGTTCCACTTGACGTCTCAAAAGAAGAATTTATGTTCAAGATAAATTAATTTCAAATGGAACAAAAAAATAAAAATCTTTTATATAATTAAAAATAAAGTCAAAAATAAAAATTTTTTATATAGTTTTTATTCAATTAAATTATAAAAAAAACTGATTAATTAATTAAAAATTAAATTGTTTCTTTTCAGAGTAGTCGAAAAACACTTTTTCGAGAAATGTTTCAGTTGTGTATTAGGTAGTAGTAAAATCTGTATATAATCGGACATGTTACAGTCGATTGAACAAGCAAAATGTATATATTAGTTTGTATTTTCCGGAAAAATATATGCATTTCCAACCAATCAATATTAGATACATATATAACACGTTAAATTACATTACTTTAAATACGAAAAATTCAAATTAATAAGGTGAAATAAAAAAAAAATTCATTTATAAAACGTGTGTCGATTCGCTTCAGCGCGTTTCAGCATCATCTGGAAGATTCATTGAAAAGGATTTATAAATCTATTGATGATATTATAAAAAATATTTAAATATTTAATGTGTTAGCAACACAACATTTTTGTTTTTCAGTTTCGTAAAACGGATTTTATAAAAAAATCTTTTAGAACATGATTTGGTTCGATAAACAAAAGTAAAAAACATTCAATAGAGTCTCAAATGACCTACTTGTATTTACCTTACTGCTCGCAATTTTTTTATAATCAATCGACCGTGCGGCGATCTCGTTATCTCTCCTTCATTGAGTGTCCAGACGCAGCCGTGAAAAAGGCACGTAACGTGTAAAATCGGCGGCGGGCATCGCTCCGGAGCGGATAATGGAGCGTGACGAACCTCTGATTGCCGTTCTGAAGAGAGAACGCTCGCCATTGGATGCTGATAAAAAAGTAGCAGGTGTCAACCGGCGGCGGCGGCGGCGGCGGCGGCGGCGGCCGTTGCAAAAGCAATCTAAAAATATAACGTTCACTCGTGTCGCGTTGGCGTAAAATAGCGGCTCGTTCACGCGGCGTGTCCATCGATGTGACCCCGATATG
The DNA here is from genome assembly GCF_000143395.1 of Atta cephalotes. Taxonomy (NCBI): domain Eukaryota; kingdom Metazoa; phylum Arthropoda; class Insecta; order Hymenoptera; family Formicidae; genus Atta; species Atta cephalotes. The sequence goes on from NW_012130072.1 coordinate 547,288, forward strand.
TAGTCGCGATGTTCGCCGACTCTGAAAAAAAAGAGCACATCGCCTTTTGTTGTCTACGATAAAGTGGCAATAAGCGACGTGAGACATTCGACGAGAGTAGATATTACTCTGAAAAACTGAACGTGTGTGATGAATATGCAATGTAAGAACGTTTTAATACCGTCTAAATGTGAAGTAAAATAAATATAGATTATATAAAGTATTGTATATATATTTCTTTTTATTTTATTTTTTTGAACATTAAAATTACATAGATTATAAATCTTATATAATATATAATATTATAATTATAATTAAAATTATAAAATATATTGATAAATGTAAATTGAATTTTAAATAATTTTGTTTCTGTAAAATAAATCTCTGTCTTTTTTATTCTTCAAAATTGTAATTTTTTTAATCTTTCAAGAATATTGTAAATTATATGTATACAGCTTGTATATTATTTTTTATTTTCTAAGCTAGAAAAAAAAGTTTTTCTTACGAGGTAGTAACAAGATAGAGATCTTTGCAGGAATAATGAACAAAGTATTTATGTTTGCGTAGTGTCACGATAATGAGAAGTATAAGTGGGTGGTGAGATACTCAGAGCGTGAAGTGTTTCCTTTTGGATTATCAGCCCTAGAGAGTCAACTGAGCTGTGAAAGATAATGGAAGTTCTGCCTGTTTTAGATATTCGTTTGCAAAGCATTTTTGTCTTCGATACTAAATTCGCGCGACACGTGCAATTTTCTCAGCAATACTTGCAAGAATATTCTTACAAAGAAGTTTCTTCCTCATTAAAATAGAAAAGAGAAATATTATAAAGAGATAAAAACATATTCAAATGAAATAATCTTTTCCTTGATCGTCTTTCTAGAAAGAAGAAATATCATTTTACTGTTAACATATTATAATTAAATGTTGTACATAAATTATTTATAATAATATAATACATAGAGTAAATACATAGAGCAATCAATTATTAGTATTTACTATAGATAAAAAACATATGATAAAAAGATGCTTTCATGGACGCTTAAAGTTGACGAAGCTGCGACGTTACATCTGACAAGTGATGACGTGGATAGGAGCTACAGACAGCACATGAAGGACATCATCCCCTTTAGAAGGGTTGCAGACAGACAAACCCTCCAAGCTCCCTTTTCCCCACTCGTCGTTCCATCGCCATAGCAACCCCTTGCATTCAGCAGCTAGGTTAACCAACCGATCTACCCTTCGATCATGCCGTCTCGCTTCTCGTCGCTGGAATATCTTTGCACGGAACACAGTTTCCACTTCTCTTTTCCACGCATTTTAATTCAGAGCTACATTCTGTAGCGCGAGTCTTAAGAATTCAATAGTAAATTGGTGCGAAAGTTCCATCAAACGTTCTACAATAAGATCAAAATACTTTTTCTTTGACGTTTCTAGAAAGTCTTCTATAATCGTTTGACAAACTGTTGTCGATCGGTATTTAAGTTTCTCAAAATTTTCAAGTAGAAATTGCAGAAAATTGTTAATGTTCAGTGAAAATATCTCGAGAGATTTCAGTAATGGACGCATCACTCGAGTCAAACGATTCAAACGAATTTATAAGTAAATAGCATAAGTAAGGTCTATAACAAGGCTTTAGAAAATAATTTTATTCGATGATGTGTTAGTCGAAATCTTTCAAAAGTATATATTGCGTACAACAAAAGATTCATTTTTATTTATGTAATTAAACATTTCATTATATCTCCTGCTGAAGATAGTAAAAAAAGTCTTGTTTCCTGAAAGGTTTCACTATCTGTTCTTGTGTAGATGGCTCAAGACATTAAAATCCGCACACAATGAGTTATTTCTTCGACAAGAAAGCATAATTTCTAGAAAAAAAACTTCCCCAATGAAATAAAGTATAGTATTAACTCATTGTAGTTGTCGCGGTCCGTAAACTCATCAGACAGTTCAACGAGCCGAATAATCACCTCGGTCGTTCCCGAAATTATTCATATATTTTTTTCGTTGTCTCGACTGTGTCGAATTCGATGCATCACGAAGGAGAGAATTCCCTCGCGACTGACGGTTTGGTTGTTTAGATTCACGACATCTTACCTATTTATTGTCAGTAATACGTTATAACCGAGTCGTTCATCTTCTATTAGGAGAAACTTGAATAAAAACCCGATTGAAAATCCGACGAGTCATATAAGTCTTTGTCTTGTGTTGGTGAAAAGAAGCGTTGTTTTCCTTTAAAGAATGAAAATATTTCCGATACTCAGCACGCTCGCGGTTTTAATCGCCGGTCAGGATACAAAAACTGTGATATTCTCACCTATTTCTTCCGGAAATGGATCGTCTTTGGGGATGGAAAGTAAAATCGAGCCGGTGCTTCAATCGGATATGACGCGAGCAATCCTTGCGACCCTCGCACCTCCACCGCCGTCGCCGCAGCCGATGCTGCCCTCGGATTACTTTTTCCCCGGTAAAGATTTTTCTATTTTAGTTACTCTAAGAGAAAGAGACGGCGTCGTTTGATCACTTATCCTTTGTGCGCGGCTATAATCAAGCTCAACACGTCGCGCTTCGGTCGTCGCATTAATATCTCAAAGCCGAGAAATCATTTTTGAAATTGAAATGCATCGCTTATACTACTTAAGAGAGAGAAAAAAAATGTATTTAAAGCACACAATTTGTTTGTAACTTTTTAGAAAATGGGACTTATTTATAAAAAACAAATGTTATATGATACTTATTAGTAGTATGAAAAATTAATTAATTATGTAATTAATCATTCGAATAATTAAATAATATATATCTAATCACAAAACAGCACAAATATGTTTTGATTAAAAACTGAACAATTATACACACACACACACACACACACACACACACACACACACACACACACACACACACACACACACACACACACACACACACACACACACACACACACACA
>NW_012130072.1:553664-555758 GCF_000143395.1 Atta cephalotes
CACACACACACACACACACACACACACACACACACACACACACACACACACACACACACACACACACACACACACACACACACACACATACACACACACACACACACACGTGCGCACACATATATAAATTTAAATTACAAATATAATATATATAATTTTTAAACTTTTAACAATTAATTTTTATATATTATTTTATATAAGTAATAACTATAAAAGTTCTTCAAAAAAGTATTTGTTAATATTGATAATAATATATGAATATGATAATAGTATATGAAGGCTTAAATTGTTTTAGTCACAGGTTTACATGATACATATTGTTGATATTAAAAAAAAATGTTTTAGTGCCTCAACGAGCGTTTCTACATCATAGAAGCGAAAACATACCGTATGGATATGAGTATCCTAATGTTGCATATCCAGTAGCACAGTCAATAGAGCACTCCATTGGACCGTCATCGAAACAGCTTGTAATAGTCAGTTTCATCGGTCTTCTGCTGCTTTTGGCGATTATACAGAATACGCTTAGCGCTATTAAGCGGAAGGATGCGGTAATGGATCTATTATCGTCCAGGCACAAGCGGGACGTTTACGTTACGCATGATTTTCGTTCCGTGGTATGTAATTTGTGATAATGTTATGTTAAAGGAGATCCTTTCAATCAAAAATGTCTAAAATTCCAAAATGTTTAAATGCAATAAATTATAGAGAATTAATAAATTATACAGAACTTTTTTTTCAATAAGTTTCGGAACTTAAATTTGAATTTTTTCGATATTTTTTAGATTATTCCAGAATTTATTAATTGTATTCAGAAGAAAATTCTCTCAATTTGAAGATTACATTTGAAAAGTTACAAATTAAATTTCAAGTTTTTATCACTCGTCTCAATTCAACCACGAATAGTCAGGCAAGTTTGCTGGAAACTCGAAAGCTTACTTACTATGATGAAACATTTCGTTTCTGTTGGTTGAACAAAATTGCTAGAATAAATCATGAATATCAGACTTCGCAGCAAAAATTTTTGTGTTCAGTAGTAGATTAAGACTTTTCACGAACTTTTAGACCCCAGAGGAGGAAGAGATTCTTAATAGTGATGCCAGAGTACGCTGCATACAGAAGACGATTTGTCTTGAAAATCGCAAGCTCTTTAGAGATTTGGGCACACCGGGTAAAATGCTGGCAAAGTACTTGACGTAGGTTTTATTGTTATTATTTTCATGGCAATTAACATTAGAAACTTAATATAAAGTTAAAAAATAATTTAAAAAAAATAAAAAAAATTATGGAAAAATTTTATGTTCCAGTTATGTGTATAATTGAATTCAATAGAAACGTTTGATAAAAGCGGAATTATAATAAAATTTGCATATCCGTTCATATAGTTCCGATTGAATCTAAATTTAATTAAATATGAACTTAATTTATATTAAGATTGAACGGTTTTTTCGCAGGAAAAATATAGAAAAATCGTTCAAGTTATCCTCAGGTTGGGATCGCCTTGTGACAGATGCAGGTGCAGCAGGAATTCGAGGTGAAAACTGTGATGTACTTTATAGAGATTGCGAAATTCCCGTAACAAAGAAGAAACATAAAAACATCCTCACAAACATGACAAATAATAATTTTAATTCAACTTATTAACTATGAAACACTATTTATTTTTGCCTTTTGTGAAAATGTAAATTAAGTTATACAAATATTTGTAAAATTGTATTATATATTTATATATTTTATAATTATATATTTGTTCTTTTAAATAGATCGGAAAATTACTTATATCTCAAAATTAGTATTTGTTCTCAACAAACAGAAATATTGACATAAATTAATTGATAATACATACGTAATATATATTTTTTCCGATACATTGTATTGCCGTATTACCAAAATTACGATAAATAAATAGGTTAGATAAATAAAATAATCCATGATATTAATGACTTTTTAATTACAATATGCTGTGCTGCAGTTCTGATCTGCTACAAACATTGACATCTAGCTTGAACTATTTTAGATAGCAATTCGCTATGGGACACACATCACTTGCATACTCGTTTTCTCTCTCATTCTCTCATTCTCTCTCTCTCTCTC
>NW_012130072.1:555778-570813 GCF_000143395.1 Atta cephalotes
CGTACGTTACGTTAACGTTAACTTTAAGTTTAATTAAGTACGTAACTTACGTACGTACGTAGTACGACGACACTACTACTACTCTACTACTCTTCTTCTTCTCTCTCTCTCTCTCTCTCTCTCTCTCTCTCTCTCTCTCTCTCTCTCTCTCTCTCTCTCTCTCGTCATCGGAATTATAAGAAAATATCAAATATCGCGAACAAAATGAAGACTTCAATCGTCTTCGGCATTTTGTTGATCTTTTATTTTATCGTCCTCCCTTTTTCGTAAATATTCTCTTCATTCTGTCAGCTAATTATACAACAACACTCCCAATATTATCGTAAACATTAAGGCATTACATACTTATGAGTTTTATATCTCAATTTAAAGTGTTACATAATTTTATATCTCAATTTAAATGATACGCTAATGTGTCATAATACGCTGAACGCGTAAACTTATACTTAAATAGACATGAGATCGCTCGTTAGACCAAGTTTGCATTCCAAAATTTTAACTTTAAACAAAGTTCACTAAAAATATCTTCCGAAATGTGAGATAATATGCTATATAGATAAAGCTTGTTTGTTTCAAAAGTCGAGATAGAGAAAATTCTTATTGGAAGATATCCAGAGCAGATTCTTTCGATCTCCGCTTTTAAAATGGATTAGACGAGAGTATTAGTTTTCTAATACTCTCTAATACCTTAGCCTTATAAGTAATCTAGATTGATCCAGCCAGAATTCTACACAATTCTTTTGTAAGCACAAATTCTTTTGTAAGATCTCGAATGTCTCTTTTAGACATGGGTCTGAATCCTTTATTACATTCTTACTGTTTCACGTTTGGAATCTATTTGAATCAGTAATTTACTTCTCTCTGATTCTATAATATAATACGTATATTCTATAAAGAACTGATTGTGTGAAATTTTGGAATGCAGTTCAACCCGTCTAGTCTGTAAATTTTAACGCATGTATTACAATTTTTCAAAGAGAAGAAGTAAAAAAAAAATGCAAATATTGAGCTGAGTCAAATCTGGTTTATAGATTGCGTCATCGATAATTAGGTATAAGAGAAATACAAAAATTAATGAGTCAAATGCATCATTTGCTTAACGATGTAATTATTTAACGCATGCGTTAAATAATTAATGACACGTGCACTGGAGAGGTAATGCATGTTTTGCAATTTTTCGTATTTTAACATATTTCGCATATTATCATATTTCGCATATTAACATATTCTGGCGATTGCATTGATACAGATAGGTAGATCCGCGAAAGCAGTCGTCATGACATAAACACACAGACACACAGACACATATAATCGAGGAACATATAGACAGTCACGTACGAATACGTTGGCTGCGAGAATAAGAACTGTAGGCATTAAACCCAAGCAGTAAATTTCTTTCGCTAGTTTTTTGTTTCGGAGTATCAATTTGTATACTGCGACAATCACGCATTCTTACTTATTTATTTTATTTCTTTTTATTTTATGTTATATGGTTTTCTCGTGCGAATAAATCTTGTCAATCAAGCTGATATCGCGCCTGTCTTATTTTCTTATTTTGATTTCTATCCACATACGGAAGTATAATTCACCCGCATTACCACCAAAGTATAATATAAAATCACTTACATCGCGTTAAGTAAATGTATTTGACTCATTAATTTTTGCATATCTCTCTTATGTACTTATAGTTATCGATGGTGAAATCTGTAAACCAGATTCGACTCAGTTCAATATATTTCTCGATTATGTATTTTTTAGAAATCTCTTTATAGAAACTAAAATTATGAAAAACTATAAAAGTTAATTTGCAATAATGAGAAATCTTTAAATAAAATAAATTGTCTCTATGGTAGAGAAAAGCGGGGTTGTTTTGTCCATTTCTCACGATATTGTTTATGTTTTTGAGCAGCGTATACTGAACATTTAAGGATCATACTTGTGCTTTCAAGAAGCAATCATAATTGTATAAAATAGTTATAAATACGTTACTGCAAAAAAATGTTGTTTATTGCCGTAAATTTTATATTATTTTAAAATTGAAAATGACGGAATAGTTCTGCTCTACCCTATAAAACACAAATAATGATAAAAAGATAAATTATTCGCATTATCTTTTAATTAGCTTTAATTTAATCTTGTGGTCGCCGAATCACTTTTGCATAATTTTACAAATCATTTATAGTATAAAATTGGATTACTATCTACAACGATGTTTCATATTTTTGTCATTGTACGTATTGTACCTCGCAAATTTTATTTTTATTAAAATTTTTACTTTTACTTATATAAGAAATGTGGTTTTTTTTAACATAAAAATAACAAAAAGAAGAGTATAAAACCACAGCAAGTTGTTTTTTGTGATATTTAATATGTAATCAAGTTTATGAATGATTTAGATGTTTCGGCCACAATCTGGCCATCTTCAGTAAATTTATAAATCTTAATAGAAACGCAGAATTTACATAAATTTCACATTCAATTTCAACGGTCCTAATTATAATTTTACTTTTACTTTTAATATAGGCCGCTGCCTTAAAAAAAGAAAAGCAAAAGAACATAGAGACATATTTTTGTAGGTGATCCGACTGAAAGCAGTTTTGACAACTAACAATGAATTCTATTACTTTCCGCTCTTTCGTCAAAAGTTTGTAATTAACATATTGACTGCCATTGTCATTCATGATAAAATTTTTTTTTAATGTTATGTAGCATTTAATTTATACAGCATTTATATAGCATCTTATAGCAATTAAATTTTATAAAATTTTTTAAATACTAAATAAAAAATTAATGTTATTTAATATAAAATTTTAAATGACTTAAAAAAATAGATAATGTAAAGTGCGCAATTCAACACATTAGTTACAAAACATAGCCTCACTTATTATGTAAGGATAAGACAAAATTCGCTGGGCAAACAACGTTAATTTACTCAGGAATATAATCATTTATAATCCAAATATATCTGAAATTACATGTTTCCCTTTAACTATTACGTGAATATTTTGAAAAGATACATCAGAGAAATAATATATTAACATTTATAGCATAACTTGTAATAATCCATTATCCAAAGATCGATTTTTTTTATTCATTATCTATATGAATGACTCGGCATTCGATCTGCAATGTTGTTAATTAATAAACTGGTTGAGAAATAGATGATTAAAATCTAAAATTGAAAAAATTATTATATTTTCTCATATTTACCAAAAATTGATTCTAAATAAAGTTTTGTGTCAAATTATCCAGAAATAAATTTCGATTTTTTTACCACTTAAAAAATAAACGGACTAACTTTGCCATTTAAAAGTGCAACTCTCTAGAAAACTCTAAGAAGACATTAAACACTCTATGGTTTTAAATATATAACAGCGTGATAACGCCGTAATTGTCCAGGATATTGATAAATCCGTCTGCTTGTATGAAATTCTGACGTCGAAATGTTTTACGATGCGACTATCATTATGAACGACGACGAGAAGAACGTTGAACGTGGAGCCGTGCTTCTTGGCCAGCTCGCTGAATGCAGATGCACGTCGTCTTTGATGAAGGATAGATTGGAGATCGCACACGCGAGACGTACCAAGATGGTAAAGTATAGATATGTTTCAATCCCTGAATATATCTGATTGATTAAAAAAAACATCGACAAATATCAAGAAGGGTGTAAAAAAACTTTCTAATGTCGCCCATCACATATCAGACCCAACTACAGACGATCGATTGAAAGCCGATACTAAAACTCTCGTAATGCCTTTGAATGTCATGTCACGGTTACTATTGACACATATTTACCGCGTATATTTAAACATACATGTCTCTTTCCTTTCTAAATCTCTCAATAAAAAAAGAAATTGTTTCATTTTTCTTCGTATGAGCGACATTGCAATTGTCGCAGGAAAAATATCTTTTAAACAGTGCTTTAATGGGAAATTCGTTCCTGAATTATAATAGATAATAATGCAATATTATTGAAATTGTAATGAATAATGATGAAATGTTACTGAAATTGTAATGAATAATAATGAAATATTACCGAATATTGAGATTATTAATTGATCCATTTTCGGTATTATTTTATTAAGATTTCATTACAATTTGTTAATATTTATAAATAATTCAATAGAAAATATTATTTATATTTAGCTACGCTAAATTGATACAAAAATACATTGCGTGTACTAGAATACATGCAAAAATCATATACACCCACTGTAATTGATTCTGTTTCTAAGAAATTTTCATGAACTGAGATGTTCACACCTTTCTATATTAATGCTCACAGTCCTTGCACAATTAACAATATAACCAAAGTTTCCTATCCAATTTATCGTATTCTGCATGTTGTTGAAAAAAATTGCTTTTACTGTATATTTATAATATTTATTGTTTATTTAAAACTTCTGAAAAATCAAGTTGTTTCGTCTTTATGTAAAAAGCGGAATTTTAATCGTATCGTTAATCGTGCACAAACTGAGCATTAATATAGAAAGACTTCTCAGTTTGTAAAAATTTCTGAGGGACAAAATCGATTACTATGGATATACAAATGTAAATTTAACTTGTCTGTAAATTTAATTTGTAGATAATCTGATTTCGGTTATATAGATCTGATTATATAGAGTATGATTAAATTTTACATGCGAGAACCGACATCATCTAGCGACATTCCTAGAAAGATAAATTCAGCGCTTTTCGTTATAATGTTAACTGTTTTCATTATTTTTCAGCAAGTTTCATTACAGTCATTCAATTAGTTCTAACATTTTAATTATCCTGTTCCGTTTTCATTAATAAATCTGTAAAAATCTGTATATTTCGTTCTCATTTCATTATTTTTCAGGTATTTTCATTAATTTTTTTCAGAATTTAGTATATTTCAACATATTCAGTATACAATATACTGTAAATAAAGTGTAAAAGTATTATATGTTTTGCATTATTTTTTTTCATGCATTTTCAATAATTATCTTTAGGATTTATGATATTTTAGTAATTCAATATAACAGTGTATAATATCTCTGAATAAATTAGTATAAATATTAAATATATTTGCATTAATTTTTCATTATTTTTCATTACTCTTCATTAATTTTTATTATCATCAAAATTCATAGTATTTCAATATCAAATATATATGTTGAAATATTTTCAACAATATTTCATTTTTCATGTCAATGATTTTTCATTGTTGTTTTCAATAAATTCAGCGATTTTTTTCACTCGAACATAATTTTTTGAATATAATCTTGAGATATTTTAGACCGGTATTCATAATCGATTCTTATATTTAAGATCGTCTCAAATACAAGCTTAAAATACATGAATCAATGAGAGAGCAATATTAGCATCTTAATACATTACTTAATACAATACTAAGATAGTCTTGAGATCAGAATGAACGGATATGAACACCAACAAAATTCTTTTATGAACTTATTTCTAAATGTGTATAAGATTGTTCGAGATTGCAGTGCTCTGAGAAAAACTGAAATAACACATCGCACAGTTAACTTTTTCAAATGTCTTTTAATTATTTTAAACGATATAGCTCTTTTACAATTAAAATTTTTTAAATTTTCAGCTATTTTTAATTTTAGGAATCTAATTTCATATAGAATTGACTTTGATAATTGTTTCCAATTATTATAAAAGGCTCGTTTTTTATAAGAACGGTGAATTCGAGCCAGGATAAAATCTATTAATCCAGATTCTTTTCCATTTTCGAAATACGTAAATTTTATGTGCACGCGGAAATAACTTTTTTTAAATATTAATTCTTTTGTAAAATATTTCTTTGTCAATGTATCTATAAAATAGATAACAAAAATTCGTAAATTTGACAAAAACTTTTAAATAATTAAAAATAGTATCTATATACATATATATAATTTTAAAATTTATAATTTTGTATGTTTAGTATATTTCTAAATGTATATCAAATATTATGTATAATATTATCGTTATTTATACAATTTTATACACGTAACAAGACTTCGTCTTCTTGACTGTGATCATCAATCTTGTCTTAACACTAATATTTATTTATTTATTCAATTACTAAAAAATGTATATCTTATTCTATTAAATAAAATTTTTTAATTATACTTAGTTAGTCAACATATCTATATTTTACTTTTATTAATAGATATAAATTGAGATTTATTATAGTTATAAAATATCGATTAAAAATTATTTATTTACAATAAAAGTAAATTGCAAAAATATCGAAACATAATATTCTTACACTGCATATAAAATGCATGATGTTTGATGAATTACAATTTAACAAATTTCAATAGGAAATAAATAAAAAATATAATATAACTTTACAATCAAAATATGTTTCATGCATAGATAGAAAATTATATTTTCGATCTATGTGTGAAAAATATGTTTTGATCTTATTATTTTATTTATTTTCTATGAATAAGTTTCAATTTTCTATTCCAATTTTATTTTTAATATTAGAAGAAGATGCATTAATAAAATAATAATAAATAAATAATAAAGATTCCACCTGAATTGTGTTTGAAAATGATAAAATTTCCTTGTTTCGATCAATATAAAAACAAATACATAGGCTATTATAACGATTTTTCTAATTTTTCTAAAATAGTCTTCTATAAAATAAAATTTGTTTAAAAAAATAGTAAAAAGAGATTTCTATTATTCACAAATATATACAAATTTTTAAACACAGTGGAATCATCATAAATTTAATATTTAAGATAACGTATTCCTGAAAATATTATAATTTTTAAGGCATATTTTAATCTTAAAATTTCTTGAGTTCTATACATATATCATAGTTTATAATATATTATAGTATTTAAATGTTTAAAATTTTGAAGGGTTATTTTATTCTGCTTTGAAAAATAGTTGTCTTGGGATAAAATAATTCTTAATTCATTAAAATTTTATGACTTTTATAAAATAAATTTTGAAAATTTTGCAATATAGCTAAATTGTGCATTGAATAATTAATTCTTGATCGAATATTCAACTCGAGTGCAATTTCAGCACTATTTAATTTACGTAGATAGTTGTATAAGAAACAATTCCTACGAAATTCTTTTCTTTTCATGTTTATTCCTGTAGCTAATATTAGATGTTATTACATATTATCAAACAATAATGTATTCTACAGAGCAATTGTTGAGCTATTATCATGAGAAAACCGAAATTTATTTCTGGACCACGACTAATACGACACTTTGATAAAATTCAAAATCAAGCGATAACAATTTGCGAACGAAAAAGCGGAAGAAAAAATAAGTCATGAATAAGTATTCACAACATTCACGTATGCATGCAGTATACATTCAACGCGCATCATGCGCATACAAACATACTAACATGTTCTCGCTCTCTTTCTTACACATACTTTCTCCTCTTTTTAGAGTACTAGCATTCAATTAAACTGATTGAACTCGTTAATTATCGTCCCATTACACATTTCATTAATAAATTAGACACATTTGTCGAGGCAACGTAGTTTGCAAGGGCAGGTGGGCAGGCAGTTCACGGAAATTAATCCTTGCAACAGCCACGCAAATTTTGCTGGAACACTTTCCGCGGCGCATGTGAACGAATTGAACTCGCTATCGCGGTTTTATTATTAAAAGCTAGCTTGCCTGTACTTATCATTGTATGCGATCGATTGATGTAAATTAAAAATCGGGACAGTCCAACTATCTTTTCAGCTCCTTTTCAGATTTAGGAGTAAAAAGCTTACTTGTAAAAATGTAAAATAAAATATACCCGTATAAGCTCCATAAAAAAATGTACTGTGAAATTATAAAATTATGAATTATACGATAGTTGACTTTACCGATTTTTTAAATTGAGATATAATTCAATCCAGATGTATATATGAATTATATATTGAGTTTAAATATAATTTAATTTTTTGTTCTATTTCATTCCGCATTTTATGACATTCTGATAACATTGGATTGAATAGTCATATAATAAAATTAGATTGTGCATATTATTTGGTATCTTTTTTTTTATACTGATTTACATTTTTAGCTGTAGTAAATTATTTTTAAAAAATAATGAATTGTTTTCTTTTTATAAAAACGTGTATTGATATCTGTATCAGTAAAAAGTAATGTAAGTACAGATATCAATACAGATATCAATAAATAAAAAAAAATTTATAACCATATCGAATTTTAATTGACGATTAAACAACTTAAACACATATTATATCTTTACATTAAGTAAATAATAAATCTGTTTTATTTTAAAATTAATTATAAATATTTAAAAATAAAGTTTAATTGTTGTATCATACATAATACATATACTTTATAATAATATATATTATTAATTTTACCATAAATATGATTAAAAATATACAAATGAAAAGTAATAAAGTGTGTAATAAGAATTTTATCATCGGAAATTAAATTTTTAATTAAGACTGAGCAAAAAAATCAAATTATTCTATCTTTTTATTAGTAATTTATCTTTTTGAAAATAAATATCAATATCAAAATAAAAGATGTGTTTAATTTTTTTCATTTTATTTCTTTTATTTCATTGCTCGAAACAAGCCGTCATTTAAAATAATGTGAAATTAATTTAAATCATAAGAATTTTTATTCTTTGAAAAAGAGAATGGTGGTAAAGATATTCGAAAAAAAATTCTCTGTTATGTTCAATTGTTAAATCGATCGACCGCATACACATTTCTCCCTATCGTATAAAAACTGAAACCACAATTATATCGTAATATTTGTAAATACCTGACTAACACATTGTAAATACCTGATAACGACGACCGAGTAATTAATTAAACTATTGGGATCGATACAGTAATAATATTAATATTGATCATTAATAATAATTTTGTACAATATTTTCATCCTATTTGTCCTCTTTCATGCTCAGCTCGTGACATGCGTTCCTATAGGCAATAATTCATATAAAACAGTATCGGTTCAACGGGTAGCAATAAGTATAGTTGCGGAAAAAAACCTTCCTTTCTGAGGGTGTGCGCGCGCGCGTGTACTAGTGTTCTCGGTTTTCTCGCACGTGTATAACGATATATGAACGACATGAATGAATGTACATTGAATCGTGAACGCTTAAGGCGCGTCTTCGGGTACGTAGTGTTACCTCGTACACGTACTTAGAATCGTATTTTTTTTTCTATCGCGGTATGCAAACTGTAAAGTTCTCCCGCTAGAGAGAAACTGTTTCGACATTTTGCCTTCATGCACAGGCGCCGAATAAAAGATGACAAAGTAAATTATTCGCTGCTACTGTACAGTAAAAACAACGAGGATGACTTCCTTTCCGTGCAGAAGTCCTCTTCGTCACTCTCGCAGCGTTTCTCTTTCTATCTCGTTCCCAGTTTCCACCATAAGACAGAATTATTCTTCGACGACGACGTGTCGATGGAGAGATGATACGTTTCTCGCAAAGAGTCGTCTTCGCATCCGTTTATTATTCGATCTATTTGCGTTACAGATTTGTGCACTTTCCCTACGAATTCCGCGATATAAAAGATAGCGAAAACAATGTCGCTAATAGATCACGCTCCCGGATATTGAAAATCATCAAAGCTGTACAATCAAAAGCTCCCGAGTGCGAGATCGTGCTTTTGAAAATATTGCGGGTATGACATGAGACTGGCTATCTCTCCAAATGCTTTGATGATTGTTAGAATGTCCAGCATGCGAACACTGGGCTCATTCAAACAGGTCATCACGGGAAATTGCACCAAGAAGAAACGTAATCATCACAGATATGAGAGCAAATGCGATTTATTACGTTCAATGAGGGTTAGAATGGTCAGATAAACGCTACGAATGATTGACGATAATTTGGAAGACGCGATACGATCCGAATCTCCGGACGAACTTAAGCCGGTGGTGCAAACAATGACATCATAGCGATTAACAATCGAAGTGATTTTAAAACCGCATTAAGCTCGTGCGTCAGAAAGTAAGATATACGGAAACGGAGGTCTGACGACGCGAGATGATTGCTTTGCTTGTATGAAACGATGAAGATGGTACCATTCTCGCATTTTGGTCTGCCTGTTTCCGAATACAATCATCATCCACAATACACACGTATACGTCGTCGTACAATATTATCAATATATCTATATACAAATCGACATAGCCGTTGACGGTGGCATAGTCTTTAACCTAAGCGACAAACGTAAGAGTAAAGAGATACTAGAGCCCAGTCGTAAGATTTGTCATGCTAATAGTATAATAGTTACATATCCGATATAATCAGCATCATTGTTTATCGTCGTCATTGTCGTTATTGTAACTATTACGATCGATAATCCGATAATCGTTATGATGAGTAGTCGACATCGTTACTCGTCACTCTTTTACCGGATTTGCTACATAGCGATTCATGACAGTTTTAATTCGCGTTTGGAATAATTTGTGCCAATGCCCGTGTATTCATTCGCTTCTCTTAAACATTAGTTAAATACATACTATTTTCGGAAGTCATTACAGCACTTTAAATCAATTAGATGTAGATAATTAATTTTAGTAACATGCTTTTTGTTATTAGTTTACTTAGACGTCTTTTATTCGATTCACCACAGCGCGAGTTTTAGATGCTTACCCTTTTTATGTTTGCATTCTTCACTCGGTTTCTCCTCCGCAGAATTCGCAATTATAAAGTCTATGTTTTCGAACACTGCTAAAGAGAATATTATGGCAGGGTTAACTGTATTCTCTTGCTCCTCCGTGCCTTCCTCATCGTGTCTCTGTTTTGTTTTATATTCATCCACGATACACGCACACACCACTATACTTTATTAAATTTAGCATGCTTAGAAAATATTTGAAAAATGAGTCTATTGGAAGGTGGCTGCCCGATGTCCATCACTATACACTTTAAATTGAATTAATCGTTCCACAATTGTGCAATCCATTACCACCTCGTCGACAATTTTTAATTATTCGCCGACGTAAAAACTTTCTTCGTATCTTCTATTTCCGACGTAAAAACCTTCTTCGTATTTTCTATTTTCTCGGTTCGCTTCTTCTCCCTCTTGTTGTTTCACCATTTTTCTGCCCCGGCAGGATTAAGAGTCAGCAGCGCTATCCACTATATTGATCAATCGTTGTAAGCAAGCGACACGTCCGTATCAGTCTCTCCAAGCTTGATTAAGTCTAATTTTTTTTTACTGGCCAACTGCGAAGCGCTGTGTTTCTTCATGTTTTCGTATAATCTTTTGCCTTTCATCTCTAACCATGTGTCTCCGACACGCACATGTCGTATCTCATCGCCATCGTCTGATACAATTTGTCATATACACGTATCGTCAATAAAACGAATATTTAAAAGAAATGCATAAGTATATATACACAAATGTGTAAGTACCGAAATCATCGGTCTTCTCGGTACAACTTTCTAATAATCAATAAATAATAATTCTCTATCTTCATAGATAGAAGTACAAGAAACATAAAACAGAGACAACAATAAGCAACTTAAAACAACATTAAAAACAACTAAATTTAGAAACGTTTTTTCTAAATCTTGTTAAAATCCCTTTTTCCATCTTGTCTCTTAACTTTGCCTTCATCGAGTTGAACTTATCGGCGATGGCAATAACATCTGCGAAGATTGCGGTCATCATGACTTGTCTTAATAAGGGCGCCACAAGTCGTTATCAATACGGTATTTCGGCATCGTTCTCTTAGCGCGCCTTCTCGAAGTACTAGGCGTGTCTCGACGCGTCGGCGCATGACGCGTGTCAGTCTGTTTAACATCGTGCGCTTGATTAACGGAGACGCGCGGCTAAGGGGTTGCTGTTCTTGGTGTGTGAGAGGATAGCGGACGGTCGCCTGTGAATCGTAGTGGCAACGTTCTAACACGGTGATGTTCGCAGTCATAATCGTGGCATCTTGAGGAGATTCACTCAGTGGTTACCTTCTGTCCCGGTATAGAAGATAAGTCTTCATCGTCTGCGGTAGATTCAGCTCATTGATCTTGTCTTCTAGTCTATGTTTACCGATTCGCTGTCGAATCACTCTTCGACAGAGATCCATGAGAGGCAGAGGTTCGGCTGTGAAAAAGATAAACATCTAATTAAAAGAAGGATCGCGATAATGCGTAATAAAATGACAGATTTTAGTCACTCGTTGTCTTAATATTTAATAAATATTCATTAAATAAATATTTAAAAAAATGAACCAAGAAAAATGGTCTATTAAGATATAAATATCTTCGTAAGATTGACGTTGCATATTTTTAAAAGTATTGTATTATGAGTAAGTCATTATGAATATAATTCGCTTACGATCAAGTCCGCCGATATATTTCATCGTGATCTCGCAATGTCCCCACACGGCGGACACAATAGGATGCAATTTCCTTCCTTTAAGCCCTCTGAACGCTACTCCAAGATACTGACCATCCACTACGAACGCTAACGTGCCTTCATCCATATCAAGGACAACTGTGAAGAGAAATTATAATAAGTTTAAAATACTCGTAAAGAAATTTCTAATTTATTTTATGATACACCTTGATTTGAAGAAATTTCTGATTAATACACCTTCTGCACGATATTTTATAAATTCTCGAAATTACGCGATTGTGCAATTGCAATTATACAGGAATTACTTACCAAGAAATTTATCAGGAACAATAAACGTTTCGTCAGACTTGAGGAGGGCTGGATACGTCACGCCAGTGTTGTTTCTTGAGTCATGATAGAGTTTATTTCTACCAAGATCCCAACCCCAACTGAGCTCGTTGTTTCCTACCAAACTCTGGTAGCCGACACTATGTAAAGGTGCATCCGCCGTTGCTACTCCTACGACGGCATGCGTACCTCGTTGCCTCGTGCTCCAATAAAGTTCCCATACGTGCATACCCTTGGTATATCCTACTTTCCCTCGTATGCAATCTGTACTTTGTGCGACAGGATGTCGATGAAACGTTAATTTGTCGTCCTCCTAGGAAAAATAATGAAAACAGTTTAATGAGAAATTCGATTTGTCAAAATTCTAAAGTACACCTTATTAAATTTGAAAATCAATAAAGTTATAGTAAAGTAACATGGATAAAGTAAACGAATTCATATCAGATAGTATTGAAAAGAAATCATAAATTTTTTAATAGTCTAAGTTCGAATGAGTTATATGGTAATAAGAACGAAAGTCGTAGTCTCTCTGTATTTTCACTTTTGATTATTTAAGGGAGACTAATATTTATGTAATTTTGAAAGTTACAATAATTAGAATTATCAAGAAAGGATCCCGTACTTATATGGAAAAAATTTCAGTAAATTAATTGAAACTTTGATATTTTATAGCTTATAAGATATTGATTAAAATTCATGTACACGCAATTGTTAAAAATGGATAGATTTGCTGTAACTATTTGAAAGTTGCTATTTTATTAGATCTAATCGGAAAAGTATCTTTATCTACAATACACAGTTTATTATTTTAACTATATAAGCATTTAGACATAACCCTATATGTGTCCATATGTAATAATATCAGACATACTAATGGAAGAACTATCTATCAACAGAAATACATACCGATACATATACATACACTCATATTATCGCTTCCCATCTACGCACACTGAGATATTAACTCCTCCTAAAGGGCACACGTATGATTACATACGTATTTACAATGCTTATACAATTAAAAAAAAACTGTGTATTGTAGATAAAGATATACGATTAGATTCGAAATAATAACTTTAAAATAATGCTACAATAAATTATGTTCATTTTTAATGGCTGTGACTATGGAAGTTATTGATCAACATAAGTTTACGCTGATTACAAAATATTAGATTATATATTTCAATCAACTTGACTGAAATCATTTTTTCCTTATAATTAGTGTCGGATATTTTAACTAAACATTCGATAAACGTTCGAGTAACAAGGATAAATTATATATATAATATACAAAGTTGTATATATTTGTATTTACTTATACATTTTTTAAAATTTTTCAATATTTCTGTAATCAATATATACCTTGACAAAAATATTTAGACTACGATCATCAGCGTTCCAGCTGTGATGGACTTGTGTTTCTCGCGAGGCTGGCGGCATGTCGAGAAGCACATCGAGGCGTGGCGGCCTCGCGAAGTCCTGGGCCAGTTCGCGCGGTATCACCGATCGTGTATACGTCGTGTTGTTGCCACCGCCAACACCGACTCCGCCGCCGGCTCCGGCACCACTCTCCCGGCTCATGCTCTTCACGCCGCCTGGAAAATAGAAATAAATTCAGTCCCTGTCGAACTCTACAATGTCTATGTTCGTTTACGCAACGAGTACAGTCACACTTGATTTCACTTTCGACACAAATAAAGGTACAAATAAAGGCTTTGCTGCCGATAAAGTTATCTAAATGTAACAGTCCAGCATCTCAACTAAAATATGCGATGTGACCGACATAAGAATCTTTTTAAGAGTGTGCACTAGCACGTAGCAATCATTAATTCGGACAACGGACAACTATGATTATGTCTATTCTTACAACGTTAACACTTTATGAAGAAATTATTCTTTATATGTATATAAAGACAGATAGGAAACAAAATATTTCTATAGAAGTCTCTGTTTTGGGGAATGTCCACTTTCACAGTCGTTGAACATACGCATGATTGAAACTTTTATTTTGTTCTATGAACCATCATTTCTGCGCAGGCCTGTGTTTATAAATACTATCGTCAGAATGGTTTGATGATCGTATTTATCGCAATTTTATAACTTTGTTAGTACATATACTTCATTTTTATAAAGTTTATCACGATGTGGAAAGATATGAAAAAGAAATACATCATACGCATGCACACAATTTGATTGACTTTAAGCACTTGTGTCGCGACGCATCAACTGCAGCCAGACAAATAATAGAAAAAGATAAACGATAGTACATCCGTGCTTGATGTATATTTTGAAAATAAATTTTAGACTTCACATGAAAAAATTCTGTTTTCAATTTTTTTTATTATTTTTTAAAATTGTAAACTGTCCGTTTCTTTCTCTCTCTCTCTCT
>NW_012130072.1:573881-576729 GCF_000143395.1 Atta cephalotes
TTTTTTTTTGATATAATAAATTGTGATCGTCGGAAGTCGACTAAAATTGTCATCAATATTCTATAGCCGAGTTGAATATTCCAGATGATTATCATGTCTCACTTATTAAATCAACATATGATGTTAATTGATGTCTTGTCAAGAGTTTAATTGTCGCTTGTATTGTCTCTAGTGATTCTCGCACACACGTCTCGCGGATCCGGCTCGAAAGACTATAGTTATGTAAAATGCGCTTAATGCATAGTGGTCTCAATTTAAAATTATTAATACATAATCACTAGAGCCCGGATTATGTGCCGATTAATATATCTTTTATTAATATATCAATTTGAATCATCGCGTTCACGATTCTCTTTAACTAGACGTGGAAATGCTTGCCGCGCGACAAAATGCGACGCAGTAATCAATGAACATGTTAGGAGCTGTAAGTTTATTGACTACCGTGTCATATTTTGCGCGATAAGTGTTTCCGCGTCCAGTGTGCAAGAAGCATAAGGGCGCGTTCACACCTTGGCAGGAAAGTAAAAAACAGAAAAGCAACAGCCAATTAGAATTCATGCTAGTAGTCTATTTCAACTTTCTCCACTGCTTACTATAGATAGTGTTATCATAATTTAAAAGCTGAATGTAGAAATCTGATTAAAAAATGTACTATAAATTGTACCAATTTAAAAAAAAATTTAGTACAATTGTAAAAAGATTAAGAGTCGGCAAGAGAGACTATGGAGGTCTCTAGTTAAAGACGAATTTCTTTATGCTGAAATTACGGCTAAAATATTGAATTATGTTTTAAATCAGAAAAGCGTCTAATCATACAGAGCAATTTTTTGGGAAAAAGATAAAAAGTAATATTACTTTTTGGAGATATAATATCAACAATAATAAAAACATATATGTGTACCGTAAAAAAGAAGAATACTATTTTGTTCATTAAACTGTTTTTAAGAATGAAGTTACAAATTGATTCTTTAAAATCCGTAGTTTTGTAAAAGACAAAACGAATTTTATAGCAAAACATTTCTTTTACATTAAAAGAAAAGATTGGCTGCTGCAAATTAGATAGGTAAAATATGGCATAGCATTCTTATTTGGCTGCAGCAGTCAATTTTTGATTGCATTAGTCGAAATTCTATACTGACATTACAGATAGACGCAACACAATCAAAAATTGGCTGCAGCAGCCAATCTTTTTTTTCAGTGTAGACAATATATTATATGTTAGAGTCTGATAGAGTGCAGATATGTAGCTGTATCACAAATGAGGTGTAAATTGGCTTATCACTTCTGTCGATTCTTAAAGTCCGATTGCAACGTACTTTGACTTTAAGCGAGGCTTAAAACTCTTATTTTCTTTCTTTAAAGCTGAAAGAGAGGGAGAGATAGAGAGTTTTAATTCAGATCTGCAGATCTTTTCTAAGCTTTAAGCCATAAGAAATGAACGAATTATAGACCGATATTCATAGTCAGATTTCATATTCAAGAATGTCTTAAGTACAGTCTTAAGAAGTCACGAACCAATCAGAGGACCGTATTAGCATCTTAAAACATTACTTAAGATGATCTTGAAATAAAAACGGACTATGAATACCGGTCTAAGAATAAGAAATTGATAATATAGCATTAATCATGATTTATAAGTAGACATATATATAAAAACTTAATAAAACTTAATAAAACTCGATTTAAAATTGTGATTTTAATGTCATCCGAGTTTGATTATCAATAGATGATAATTGCAGAGAAAAAGTTGTTCGACAATATATATAAGATATTATATTAATATTAAAAGTATACGTTTTTATTAATACAATATTTATATAATAAAAAAATCACGAATTTAATAATGCGTTATCGAAATATTTATGTTAATAATCGCAAATTATTATTAATTATCAATAATGTCATCATTCTTTAATCATTCGCGATTCCTCGATGATTCTATTATTAGAAGATGCAATAATTTAATGTTTTATGTTCAATGATTATCGATAACTTAGCAATGTTGTATTCTGAAAATGAGGTTGGTTTCTGTTTGAAACGAACAACTTCTTGCGCACTAGTAATTGACAGTTAATTGAGATTATATTATTTTCATATATGTTTTACAATTATTTTATACGAAGGTACTTCGTATAAAATACTTTCGTTATAAAGGCTAATTCATAACTAATTCATAACAAATTCATACTTAATTGATAATTATTTTATACTAAAAGAATGCTTTAATTTTAATATCCCGAATTATGTGATACGAATTATATGATAAGAATCATATGATAAAAATTATTTTAATATTTTAAACATTACAATTATATTAAATTAACATTATTAATACATATTTACATTATTGTATCAATATCTTTAAAAAAAAAACATCTGCATATTTTTTAATTATAATGTTAAATAAAAATTTTAATGCTTAATATAAGATTAGTGTTGCATTAAATAAAATAAATATTGTACTGAATTTAAAGAAATAAATATCTTTTTATAAATCAATTTATTAATTTACAAAGGGGATTATGTTCCTAGTTATATATTGAATAAATTTAGTGGATATGACGTTATTTGTATATTAATACATGTACATTTATATATTAGTATTGTTTTTTTTTATATATTTTCGTATATATTCTCAAATATATTTTATTGCATTTTTTGCAGTAATAGTTGCTATAGCTTTCTTAAGTTAAAAACATAACAATAAGTTATAAGCAAGAGAGAGAGAGAGAGAGAGAGGAGGGAGAGAGAGAGAGAGAGAGAGAGAGAGAGAANAAATATATANCACATGTGTGTATAGTAGTACGTAAGTAAGGTATAAGTAATCGCATAACTAGACGTAACGTAC
>NW_012130072.1:576749-578976 GCF_000143395.1 Atta cephalotes
TTAGTTTAATTAAAGTTAAGTTAAATTAGTACTATAACTAATAAGTTACTTAAATTTTTATTTTATTTTATTTTAATTTTAATTTACGTTACTTACTTCTTCTTCTCTCTCTCTCTCTCTCTCTCTCTCTCTCTCTCTCTCTCTCTCTCTCTATATATATATATATATATATATATATATATATATATATACAGAGTTAAAAAGAGGGATTAAAAAAAATTGAATTTTATATCCTACGTAAAATTTCTGGCAAGAAATCGAAAGATATAGAGAAAAGATGTCAGAAAACATGTCGGTATTTAGAAAAAATCTCTGCGATGTTCAGATTTATCGTAACGATAATAATTCCTTAGTTACAGGCGGAATAACCAGACGATATAATTCCAATTCGAAAGCTGACACGCGGGATCTTATTTACAGTTGACAACTATGCTTTATGTGACAGTTCATATTATTCAAACCATTATTGACTCATGAGCATTTAAATGTAAGCGTTTACAAGATATCACAAAATTGGTTTCGCTCACACTGTCGAATAAAACTCGCAATTGATAATTGTAACCATTACCTATTTTGACGTTAACAATAGAATTTGCTTACATTCGATTTCATTTGATATGTGGTGATATGTGGTGGACAGATGGTCCACTTGATGACTCGTCATTATTTGATCCAGTCAGTGAAATTGTTCTCCCTTTTAATTCTTGTGACGTTGTACTTGACTTTTTTCAAAACTGCAACCGGACCATTTACCTCTTTCATGAAATGACACAATGTGTCGTTTTCTCTCTATATTTTCATTACAAATCGAATTTCCAGTTCTTCACAAAGTGATTATTTCGAAGACAATTAATGCACAGCTTTATTCGTTTGACTTCTCACGTTTTTTCCTCGGACTTCCAAAAATTGTTTACATTCTTGGCACTACATAGGTAACATCGTCCTGTCTGAACAATTGTGTCATGAACTGTTGTCGAATATTTTTATTACAATCATCGCGTCTCGGTTTATTATCCTTCGGTTTATTATCCTTGTTTGTACTTATTGTTAGTAACTTAAGGATACCCGCTATCTGGCATCGACGCTATAAAAAAATCTATTATGACACTTATCGTTACAACTTCTTTTTCTTCAATATGCTCCTTTTATCGTCGTTTCGATCATATTTAAATATTCTTAATCAAATGAACAACTTTCTCCATGATTCGATAAATGATTTTATAGAATGTAGGACTTGCAAGTATTTCTAGACATAGTCCAAAAAAAATTCTGATGGTATCAGCCACGGACTTCCGCTGCATCTGCGGAATTATTTCAAATAAATATTGAATATACCGTTTGCGAATAGCCGATTCATCTTTGTATCATTTTTTTCAACAATTTCTATGCGATTGTATGGTTTTGATCCGAAATTTTAATCGACTCTATTATTTTTGCCGCTGGACCGTTTCATGATCTGACCAAATATTGATGTTTCTGTACATTCAACAGATCACTATATCGTTTATCTATTAAATTCTTGACTATATCGGAGTATCTCTTCCATTCTTTAATGATCCTATCAAATGTTGATAATTTTATGATTGGTAGTTTTATTTATGGCTCTCGTGATGCACTCACACGTACCTTCCAGCAATCGAAACTGTTGCCCCAATATTCATGATAAGGTATTATTAGTTTCATTAGATAGTTCTGATAATTTTTTAATTAAAGGAGTTTGCTGCTTTAGTACTCGTAATAACACGTCGGTTCCATGTATCTCGTTGGATCGCTCCAATAATAATTACTGCATCAGTCTAGCTTCTTGCTCCAATACTTGTGCAAGCGGATTATTATCGGATCGATTCTCGCTGTCCAGCGATGATGCGCGAAACATTGGTTGAAGTTTATTAATATATAATAATGATGCTCTCAAAGTGAAGTATCGTTCGTCAAAATCTGTCTTTTCTCTCTCGGTATTCCTATTCTCTCTCTCGGAGATCAGTTGTTGCGAAATTGCTTGGAATTTATATATTGTATGCGTTGTTCAACTTTTCAAGACGCGCTTTAATTTCTTTTCGCTTTATTAATTTCTTCTCTTTCGTAAATCGTCAGCAATACGATTTACGAAGTTTTTCATCATTATTAATTTTGCCTCAAGACCTGTTGCTCTCGTAATGGTTTCGCATTTATCTTACTCCTTTAATTATTATCTTGAAAATGACTTATTGTAAGGAATCACAAAAAA
>NW_012130072.1:584973-587501 GCF_000143395.1 Atta cephalotes
GTGTGTGTGTGTGTGTGTGTGTGTGTGTGTGTGTGTATGTGTGTGTGTGTGTGTGTGTGTGTGTGTGTGTGTGTGTGGGGGCTTTATATCTTTTATGTATGTGTCTAATCAAACAATCGAATTATGTAAATAAATTAAAAGTTAAGATTAAAATAATTATTAATTTCTAAAACTATACCGCTATAAATATTATATACTTTAAAAACTTTTGATTATTAAAAAATTGTTATTTTTATTATATACGTTAAGTTTTATTCCATATTCAACACACAAAACAATTATTTATTTACGATTAACGATTCCGTTCAAAGTCACATTTATAAATCAATGGTGGGATCTTCTTACGAAACCGGATAGAATCATTAAAGAAAAATAAATTTATTAAATTTATTAAATTTATGTGTATATGTATGTAATCTATTCCGTATGAATAGCGTAGCGGCTGTGTTAAATTTAATATATAATTATTAAATGTGATAGACAAATTTTGATAATAAAATATCATTATTAAGAAAATGTAATTTGATATAAATTTGATATAAATTACGAAATACTAAAAAGAAATGATAATAAAAATTATTTAATAGGACCATGTATATTTTCAAATTTTCAATCGTTTTTTTCAAATAAAAGTATCTATTTAATATATAATTATTACATATAAATAATTATTAAAGTATTTACGCATAATTTCTAAATAATTTGTTGCGTTAATGGAAATAATATTGCATCGATAAGTATATAATATCGTGCATGTAAATTATCTTTGTTAGAAAAATAATTTTATTATCGTAAATTATCTTTTGTACAAAGATAAACTATCTTCTCCTTTAAGTAATCTTGCATTAGACATTTTCATTATCACAATAAAAATGTAAATGTATACAAGATAATTATTGGTTTAGGTAGCGCATGAAATATTTCGGAGGCTCACAGAGAAAGAGAGAAGGTGGCCAGGAGAAAGCTTCAACCATCTTGAGGGAGCAAAGTATTCGACTAAAGGACCAGTTCCAAATTCTACCTGAGCAGGTAAAGTGAGGCGCGGTCAAGGACCTTGACCCTCGATAAACGCTTCGCGAGGTAAGTTATTCTGAAAAATATTTTAGTCGCTCCAATCCGGATTATGGATAAAATTTATATGTAATGATATGTAATACTTTGATAAACGATATGTAATAATTTGATACGTAAATATGTGATACATATTTGAAAAAATTCGTTCTTCTAATAATAAACGTGTTCATAGATTCGGTAAATTCATTTATTAAATATAAGTATAAAATTTTACAGATCAAACGCATTGTTTCATTAGTTAATAAAATCTGTATATTAGGTCAATAATCGAATTCGTCATATGTATTTAAAAAAATGTTTTAAGGAGGAAAAGAAACATTTTAGAATAATATTTAGTTGTATCACTACACTGCAGTGCATTAATTCGCTATTGCCCATAAAATATTTGACAATTATTTTGGAACATCCTGTATATATTTTTTATGAAATTATTGATTACACATCTATAATTATTGATTTAACGATATAGATCGGATGCGTGAAGAATATCGTGCAAATTGATTTGAGCACAAAAACAGGCACATTTGATGTTGAGTTGTAAAAATGATTAAATATTAAAAATGCATCTTTTTTCAGTGCGTTCAACAACAATTCGCATGATGTAACATGTTTCTGATTTGTATCGCTAAGTCGATAATCAGATGTGAAGTCGATAATTTTCTTGTAGGGTAAAAAACTTCAACAGCTATGATACTTGTATATATATATATATATATATATTCACATTTAAAAAAATATATAACAGGGTTTTTGAATTTTTACGCTTGAAATTAAATATGTTCTTGATTAGTGTCTTCCAGAAATAATAGAAGACACTTAAATATCGATTTCTTATGATTAATTTTTATAATCGGCAAATATTAAAAATTTTTATAATTTGTAAAGATGTAATATGTTTTATATTAATAAAAATCGAATTTGTCCGATAATAAAAAAAATAAATAAATAAGTTTAAAAGGAAAACTAAAAAATTAATAAATCTTCAATTAAATCTTCGTAAATTATACTTTAAAGATAATGTCGTTACAAGGAAAATGTAACACGACTGTGTTGCACGATACATTTTTGTAGAGCACTATAATATAGATATTTGCATCCGCCATTTTTAGTCCCTTCCCCACTCTTTGTTTTCTCTTTAATGTTCATAGTTTAGCGACGGAGTGGGGAGGACGGGAGAGAGAGAGAGAGAGAGAGAGAAAGCGAGGGATTGAGGAAAGGAGCAAGAGAGTGAGAAAAGAACTAAAAATGGCGGATGCGAATACTCATATTATAGTGCCTTAGTTCTTGTTCTGCGGCTAACCTGAAATCTTTTGGCCCATGTTCATGCCCCGGTGGTGGGAGCGATGGTGTGGGTGATGCCGGTGGTGATGTGGGTGGTGACGGTGTTCCGTGCACTGCTTGCCGGCAGGCAGTTTGTGCCTGTGGTGTCTGGTGCCGCAGGTGGTGGTGGTGGT
>NW_012130072.1:588441-594790 GCF_000143395.1 Atta cephalotes
AACGATTCGCTTTGTACCTGCAATGCGAGAATAGAACGAGGGCACGTTAATTCGTGTGCGTTCTGAGGGATGAAGAGAGAGAGAGAGAGAGGAGGAAGGGAGGGAGGGGAGGGGGAGGGAGGGAGGGTGTGAAAGAGATAAAGGGAAACAGAGCCACAGAGGTTGATACGTGAGTCAGGATCGATATGCGAGGAAGGGGGAAAGTGATTTCGGCCGCGGGGTGATTTTCACGGTCGGCGAATCTGCAAAAGCGATGCGTTAAATACTTATGAGAACGCATCGTCAGAGATATGTAACGTTTCGTTCGACTGTAAATTAATTAACATCGACGTCCGTTTTACAAAAATTTAAAGAAAATATATAATAGGTCATTTTGATTTTTTAATTCTGGAAAGCTATCAAATTGTTTGAAATAATATAAGAGAACGTGAAATATCTGTTAGATATAACCGCATTCGTATGGAATATAATTTCATTTGTATGTGAGAGCAATCTCAGAGGGATCGTTGCAGATGAAGGCACATCATTGTTCACTGTCTGCGTATTATTATAGGAAGATTATATTAGTTTTGGCAAGAAAATCCAGGTCTATCATTATGTTCGCGTCTGATTTTTCTTTGCTCTACTTCGGTCGAATCCTTAGAGGTTTGATGCGGAAAACTGCACTGAATTTTCGCACGGGAAATCAAGTCGACGAGAGCGTGCCTCTAGATTCGAGGTGCGCGCTTCGTCTGCGGATGCAGAAAAAAACATGTCCAAGCGAATCTCGATTAATCACGTTTTCCTATTTGCGAGGGCTTTGCAGAACGGATTGCCACGGCGTATGTATAGTATATAAACGTGGAACGAATCGCGGAAACCGATTAATTCTTCCTAGCGGATGAAGTACACGCAAAGTAGCATTTTCATCACGAGCCTGCAATTTCCGTACTATTCCCGTATCTTTCAGGATGGCTGGTTTGTATCGAATTTTTCAGATGCTTAGAAACAAAATAACAATGAAAATGAAAAGCTAATTATTTAAATTTTTCAATCTATAATTATTTTAAATAGCAATAATCTAATATTTTTTCATTATATTATTAAAATATAAGAAAAATTTGAGAATTTTATAGATATATTATAGATATATGTATATATAGAATCTAACGATTTTAAATGACACTGAATACTGAATGATGATAAATAAATCGAATTAAAAAAAGGAAAAGAGAAATGCTGCGTTAAAATCGCGTAAAGCCAAGTTACTTCTATTTTAAAATCTTCTTGGTGTTCATTAAAATTTTTGTTATTTATTAAGATTATGCATAACATTAATCGAAAAAAAATCTCTGTGAATACATACTGCGAATGACCGCATTTAACTGATGATAAATATTACTATCTAATCGCGTTACGTTGATGAATGTGTTGTAATCAAGATTCTTCAAAAAAATTTATTTCTCTGCAACATTTTCAGCATTTACGAAAAATGTATGTAAAGGTTAAATTAGTTATGTACATAACTAAGAGCAGTTATGCAAATAACTAATTTATTTAGTTCAAGAGCAGCATAAGTAGAATATTTAAATGCAATAATATTAAATCAATTGTGGTATCGTAGTTTATTCACATAAATTGAGATGCAATTTACATTTTATGATTTTCAAGCTTACTTTATTATACTATATTATTATAGGGAAATGTTACGTCACTTACAAGGTTAACAGCTTTAAATATAAATTCCTTTGCGTTCTCCGATCATTCAAGAATGTTACTATTACCAATTTCTCTATGAAATTAACGCGATCGGCATCTGTAGATAATCATTATCTCAGAATGTGACAGGGTGTGATTAACGTAGAAATGAAGGTTCACGAACGCGTAGAAATATCCGGATAAGACTACGGCAGTGACCTTCTTGATAGAAATATAGCATGATATGCCACTATGCCAAAGCAGACAAGATTAACGGTATACGTGATGATAATTCTTACATACTTGGCGAAAAGGAGAGAAGCGCGAAGAATAAATGAAGAATAGTGGTAGGACTCGAAAGTAATAATAGGTAACTCTTCGTGCGAATACCAGACGATATAATGAATATAATTTGACCAGGAATTTTGTTCTAAATAAGAAAGAACATAACATTTTTCTAGAGAGAATCGCAATACTTTTCTAGAGAATCAAAAGAAAAAATACGTATAATAGGTTTCGTAACTTCATAAACTTATGCTGTTCATTAACTTTGCTGTTAACATTTATTTGATTACATCTTTATTCTATTTTTATGTTAGAAAATGCACAAAGAAATATCTACAATCGTAATAAATTTTTGTATTAGCGGTTCTTCAAAATTCTAATGGCGGTACAATTGAAAACGAGAAATAATGCAATTCAATCTTTTCTCAAGCCTGTGACATAACGTAATGTATGTTAATCGTAACTCGATCGTTCATCGTATCCGTTCGTCGTCGTGCTGGTTTCCGGTTGTGGACACCGGACATTGGCATCCTGAATCCGGTCGATTCGGTTTTACTCGCGATAATCAGTGCCAGGAAAAAGGAGTCTCTTGGAAATTCATGAAAAATATTCCTTGCACCAATAGAAAAATCAGGATTACTAATCGCGATGAGTGAGCGAAAGTCGCGAGTATCGAGTTATTCTGATATTCATTATCATAATGAAAAGGGAAGCAAAATGCCAGGACAACTCTCCGAGATTAAATTTGCGCGTATTAATCATTTCTTGGATCTGACAATATAAACAAGACAGTACAAATAAGAAAGTAGTTAACAATTATATCAACAATTATCGATGATATATTCTGGATAGTTTAATGGAACTTTCCGTTGGCTAATTGTTGTTTGTTAATAAATCTAATGGATAGCCCTGTATTTTCATCATAAACTCATCGCGCTTCATTGATACTCGTTTGTTCATCAGACTTTCAGCACAAAGTTTGACAATAAATTAGACTTACATCTTGTTTAGAAGAAGAACTCGCGCGAAATGTCGCGAAAGTAAGCGGCGATCTCGGATATAAATAGTCTACTTTTCTAACTCGCATTCTGATTCTTGATGAAAACTATATAATTTGCGCAACAATTAGATACATATTAGTTTCATAAAAGAAATCCTACAAATAACGTTGATCAAAATTTTGCTTTGCTGGAAACGGTGATCGAACGAAATACCTCGGTCTCGAATGTCTTTCCAAATAATTGTGAAACATTCATAATTAATCATCGCGCTATGGCAAATGAATAAATCATTATGATTGTGTTGCCGCACGGCGGTGCGGCAGGAAACGCGGTCGAGAAACCGCGAATTTAATTTCCCGCTGCGCGGGAAGTAAATGAGTAAGATGCCCTTTGAGCTGCGCGGGCCGTTCTTGGCACTCGTCACGGTACTGACCGCTATAAAGCAGGCGTTTCATTTGAAGTCCATTAATGGCATTTATCTCTCTTAACCGCGGCGGACGTCGTCAGCGGGAACGATATCGCCTTGAGTGTAGAACGAAGAGAAAGTACTGAAATCGACTTCCTCAACGTTTGCGCACCGATTTGGCCAATTAAAACACACGAAACAATAAACAAAAGCCCGTATCATTGCTTTGTTATGTTGTTCACAACATAACAACCGAAAGTTACATTAGCATAGACGAGGATTGTTACAATAATTAACAAAGCTTTGAAATGTCTTCTAATTTCAACCTTAATAAAGTTTCAGATCTGTGTGTAATTGAAAACGAAAGTTTCAGTTTTTGTTGGATTAATTCAAATATAAGGCTTTTACTGCCAAAAATATGGCTCCAAAATCATTCTAATTGTTAAAAGTTTATTATGTTACACAAACGTATGTTCAAAGGACTCATGTTGATCATTAAACTTTCATTCTTTTTCAGAAGTGAATCCTCATTCTAAATATAAAAATACTGTCGCTCAGTTTCAAACTATCCCATCTCTGTGGTTAGAAAAAATTTCTAAAAAATTCCTAAGCTGTCTAAAAGCTCGTGTAAAAAATTCACGTCCGTTTTTTCAACGAATACACTCGGTATACCAAAAAATTAAACCACTCGCAACAGATTCATTTGGAAATAACCTACACGAATCGGTCTGGACCAAATGGCATTTGATTTCGAGACGAAATACGAGAACGTCGACGGTTCGAACGCTATGGAGGCGCTCGACCGGCGGCGGTATTGATCCGCGGGGGTCACCTTTGCCCCACCTCGACACGGGACCAACCTCCAAATCCACCCCTGCCCTGCCCTTCAGGCCCTCGCACCACGCGAGATCTCATGACCGACGAACACTACCACGAACTTCTTCTGTAAAATAGACCATTGAAAATATCCTGGCAAAACTCCAAGTTACGTTCAAGATCTTTTCTATGCATTGATAAGGAACTCCTTGAAAATATCGTATTAAACTTTCATATATGTACGAGATGCAGATTCATATAAGAGTACAGAAACATATCGAAAGCTAGGCATGACATTCTTTAATTTTTAATTCCTTAGTTTGATACTATCACTGATGATAAATTATAAACAAAAACATGTGACACACTTTGACATATAAACTTGAGAAACAATTCGGATTATTGAAATCGTTTCTTTATAATGATAAAATAATCTATAAAATAAGAAAGATAAAATTTATAATGATAAAAGCTTTTTCTTTTTTATATAAAAGAGATAATATAGTATAATGTTTTTTTTTCAAATTATAAAATCTGTGACAGCAATATTTTTCCAAAACGTTTCATGTGAATGTCTGTAAATAAAGATATATCTCCTCTAATAACTGCACTATTGTAAGATCCTACAAACGTGCATGTCTGTATGGCGAATAAATATTTGCTACCGGCGTGTGATGACGGAGATGCCGCGTTAATTGTTAATTTACAAATTCTCGCGCGCTCGTTCCGTTGCGGTTGCGTAAATATTTAGCGTGTACGTCAATGGGTATTTCGTTTCATGCAACGTTTAGTTTAACGTCGCGCATCGCAGAATTCATATTTTCACGCGTACAACAGTGATTCGTAATGGTCCGCGAGCACGCTTTACAGCGATTAATTTGTTAATTAATATTCATTTCAGAAAATTATTTATTGTCTATAAATATTAATGCACGATTTGGTCGCTATTGTAATAATTTTTCCACTTTTGTACCTTGAATTTATTTCATGGAAGTACAATTTTATACAATGAAATTGAATAAAAGTAGCACATGTAATTTTTATATGAATTTCTTATAAAAAAAGTAAGAATATTAAATGTCTTATAGCGTGTGTATAGTAACTAGTATTCTCGAGGAGTTAACTACAAACTACTATGAAGACATTTAGCGACTATTATCATTAAACTGTCCCGAATACGCTCTGGCGGATAGCGACCTACCATTTTATTAATAAACATATCCGGAAATGCGTCGACACTCAGGGAGCATGAATTTAGAGTAATCGTAATCGCACGCTCGTGTATACGCTGTAGGTATAATTATCATTGCGTGGCTCGGTTTAATCTTTACGTGATTATAGCGTTGCGCTCGAAGAGACGGGGTATATTTCGACGATTATCGATCGACAATCCGTAGCGTCGTGTCTGCAATAAAAATTTTTCAACTACGGCCCGGAGTTCCTCCAGGCGATTTTTTTTTCCGCTTAATAGGACGATCTTCGTGCATGGAAAGCACACCGGGAAACGGCAAGATGGATCGACCAAACATCATCGAGGATGACCGTAAATCGCGCGGCCGGTTGGTTCATCACGCACGGCACCGCCAGCCATCGACAAACCAGTTGCCAACCGGTACTAATAAACTCTAACGATGTAGATGTCAATTGCGTTCAATGATACTGGAACGATGCGTAATGCATCGCCGTTGCTCGCAAGCGACAGCGCTAAAACAAGCCACCGAGTTTGCGGAGTCAATCCGAGAACTATTCTCTACCGTTGGAGTAAAATGACAAAACAAAGAGCTTATTTCGTCGTTTAGCAGAAGAATGTATTACATTGTTAATTTAATATATTTCTTTTTATAATACTGTTGCGAATGATTATAT
This sequence comes from Atta cephalotes, assembly GCF_000143395.1. NCBI lineage: Eukaryota > Metazoa > Arthropoda > Insecta > Hymenoptera > Formicidae > Atta > Atta cephalotes. Next base: position 594,493 of record NW_012130072.1, read on the forward strand.
CATCATTTTTATGTCGTTAACTCAATTGTAATAGTATTTTTAATTGTGCTCCAATGATTATGTTCATTATACTACATCAAATCATGTGGTGGTAAAAATCATTTGTGTATTTAGTCAACTTGATATATCTTAAATGTAATTCTTCAAATATATATATATATATATATATATATATATATATATATATATATATACAGTATATATATATATACGTGTAGTTGTTGTAATTAATTAGTTAATTACTATAGTAAGTAGGTTACGTTATAACTACCTATTTAGTATGTACGTACGACATCTA
>NW_012130072.1:594810-601322 GCF_000143395.1 Atta cephalotes
CGTGTACGGTCCGTACCGTACTACGTAAATAAGTAGTAGTAGTACGACCGTACTTACTACTAGTAATTATATAACTTAATACTAACAACTACACTATATATATATATATATATATATATATATATATATATATATATGTAAAATAAATTAAATTAAATTAAAAAAACTATAAAATATCATATAAAATAAATACATATTTTCTTTTTCTTTTTCCTTAAAGATAAAGAAGTATTTCAAAACTAATTATTCAGATTTGTTATGCGAAATATATTCGTTTTCTCGCCGTCGCATCACATAAGAATTCTAATTTACATAACAAAAGCATTAGATATTCCTAGTTCCGTTCGATTGAAGGTTCGTAACGCAACCGACAGCTAATAACGGCCATTTACACTTAGCAAGCGTTGACTTAGTGTGGCACAGCTGACGACTTAGCCAGCCGCCAACACCTGTTCGCCAGCTGCGACGATAAAGGTTCGATAGAGGCGTTTGCGTTGGCTTATAGTTTCTCGACAAAATGGAGTCTTTTGTCGTGCATATACGAGTCTTTACTCTGACGTTTTCGCGCTGCGCCTTTTACAAGTCTCGTCTGGCGCGGACCCCGGCGGTCCACTATGAGAAACAATGCCGCCCGGCTGTGAAGTTGTATATATATATATATATTATAATCGAGCCGGTTGCTGCTTTTCATTTCGGCCAGTGTGAAACGGGTCACTGAGACGAACAATAATTTCCCGCTAACGAAACATAGAACGCACCTTGATCATGCGGGACTATTCGTCTCGATGTGACGCTATTGAAAGGTAGAAGAAAGAGGTACTGAAGACGACTGTTCATGCCGCGAAATATCGCTAGTGTTACGCGCATATTGTGTTAAGTAATGTTTCAACGAGGTCAGTGAAATCAACTACATCCAAGAAATAAGAAATAAGAACATAATTTGGAAATCTTTTCGCGTAGCTCGACTCGCGACATTTTTTTAAAATTATTTTAAGAGCTAAATTATTTAATTCGTAGATTACTCATAAAAAATATATGATACTAAAAAAATTCTTTTTTCATTGTTGCGAAGAAAAAATATAAAAAAGATAAAGAGAATTAGAAATGAAACTGAGAATCATAGTACAACAGTGAATTTATTTTATGAATAAATTTAATAATATTTATCTAAGGAACTACTCTTGGAAGCACGTATCATAGGTATATGCAAAGATAATATTTTATGCGTAATATTTTATGCGATGCATATATTTGATCGCTTTAGGATTCGTGACCATGTTATTATTTTATAAGTCTGCCAAAATCGATTCGGCGCGACGCGACGATCAGATCATCGTCAACGATTTTTTGTTCCGGCGACGAGTCCTACGATTTGCTCGATTATTAGATGGGGCCACGCCCCGTCCCTGAATTCCAATATGATGGGCAGTTCTTGGTTTGATCGAAGTCAAATACGGGGCCGTTGGTGGCTCCTTTCGGTTTGATTCTCTCAGCACGATGAGATCATCAAATTCGCCTGGCAACGCGTTTCAAGTCGAGTTGTTCTCGCATCGCTTTTAATATTGCACGAATCACTAGTTGCTTCTTTTATTAGATGAAAAAATTTATAAGCTATATTTATGAAAGCTGCAAAATTACAAATTATAATATGAGCAAATATCGACCGTCTTTTTATTTTCACACTTATCTGTTAATTTTTCGTAATATTACTATATAGACTTCATTATTATCAGAATTATGTGAGTTATATCAAAGATTTAAGCTTATGAACAACACCATTGTTGATGCTCTTGATACATTTATCATTCATGTATATAATGTCTCAAATTTTTACTTTGTATGATAAAGTTATTATTAATTATTAATATTATTTTGTTGCTACGGCAGTGGCTGCATTGCAACTTTGATATAGTATTATGTATTGTATAATATATATGTTTAATGTTTTGATATTAATATTATAGTTTAATATTGATGTTTTATTACGGTCATTAGCTTTTTTGATCAGACTTTTCGGTTTGAATGTATTTAATAAAAATAAAAATGTATATAATAAGAATGTATTTAATTCTATGTTGCAATTAAACTGCAAGCAATTTATTTTCCACTTCTCTCACATTCTTACTATTTTATAAGCAAGTATTTATATGTATGATTCATATAATTTGTCACGTTCCATTATTCACGTGTTGCCTGTCCCTTTTCTTCAATGAAATTTTTCAATGAGCAACGGGTCCATGGCGCGCTCGGTTTTATCACCATTTCCGTAATTCCTCGAACTTGATTATATCAGAGCATTGGTCTCTTGAAGATATAAAGATGGGTTATGCGGGTCTCGTTTACACGCAGATGGAGTCTCGTTTACACGCTCATTCTCATTGAAAGTCGTACTTACAGACAGAAATGACAAACGGCACAATCGTTATTGCGCGTTTATTTTATCATGTCCGTATCATTAAAATGTCTCTTTACGTCGTGCGTGTATGCGAGTCTTCTGTCAGTTAAATATGCATGAGAAAAAACTTCTGAGGAATAAAAATTGGAAAATTAACGAGAAGCTCGTATAAATTTTCAGAGATTATTTATTATACTACAAGTGTGTAATCATGAAAGATATGATGGAGCCTGTCATTTTAGATATGTAAGAAAATTTCTGTAGTCTTCGCTTATTGCATATTTGTTGCATGATCTGCATAAATATAGCCAGCGGGATGAAATCTAAAGTTTGTTGAGTCTGGTATAACAGCTCGGTCAGAGATTTAATAATCTCGCTAAAATTACACGTGGACGTGCTGATATATGTAAACAAGGACGCACGAGTCTCAGTCAAAACTTCGGGGTGAGGTAACTCACTGTGATTTAGAGATAATATCTAGTCGCACTCTCGTTGTAAAGTAGCGTACAAGGTGCATATACCGTTGCATGCACGTTGGTGCTGACGGGCTCGTGTTGCAGATAAACGACAGGCGTTGTATGAAGATAAACGACACTCGCTAGAAGAAGATATTTCACGACGTCTGCATGCACGCGCCAAGTAACACACCGCGTCTCAGGACGGTTAGAAGTGTTACGGCTTCATTCCGCATGAGATGCATTTCTTATGGTGGCCGGCTCCTTCTTGTAAAGTCATTTACGCACAAAAGCGCTCAATTAATTCTCAGAAACAAAAGCGCCAATCATTCTGAACGAAATTCACGCGTAAAAAGGGCTTTGTGCACCAATTTCACAATTAAATTACGCATGTATCAAGTTTCATGTCATCCATTTGTTTTTTATCTCTTGTCTCGTACACGCAAAAAGGTTATTAATTAAAACGTTTCAACAATTTAGTGATGTAATGTAGCAATAATAATATTCCATTAAATCATCGTAGTGTCAATTTTTAAACGATACAAATAATATCGTCGCAGAAACAAATCGTAATATAATTCATCCGTTACATTTTTATAATATTTTTATAATATTTATTTTTATAATATTTTTTTATCAGTGCCTTTCTAAATTTAAATATGTTAGTAACCTTTTAGAATGAAGTTAGATTGTTAGCTTACTTCTCATATATTAACTTGGATATTAACTTGCAAGTGTTTTTTTCGTAGAAAATTAAAAAAAAGAAGACTTTGTATCAACCAAATAGTTAATTTTTCACTAGCAGAGATGGGCACTCAATGCACTTTAAAGCTGTTGTACACAAATCGATGTAAAGATGTACATTTAATGAAAATATATAGAAACGAATTAAACCGCGAAATATATTTCATTGTGATATTGTGGATAAAATAATACATTGGTATTTTATTAATTGAAATATCTCACTTTTACATTCAGATTTAATGCGCAACAGCTTACATTCAGAAGTTAATGTACAACAGCTTTAATGCGCACTGAGTGAGCGCCAGTTCTGTCAGTGAAAAACGCTATTAGATGTAATGCGTGCTCGCTCTCGAACGCGATCGACATAAGCCGGTGGATTCCTAGTTCTTTGCTTTGTTCATCGTCAAGGTCTAGATCAGCGCTATGCCGTATAGTACCAGCAAGTAGTGGAAGCGTGCTTTCCGATCCTTTTCCTTCGATCGTGCTACGAATACGCGATCGCGCGCGACTCGCGCCAAGAACCGACGGTGATCTCAATGACGAAATCGAGAACGCGATGGCGGGAAGATTTCTTCAAGGTCTCGTTGCAGCTCCGAAGGAAAAACGAAAGGCAGGAACGGATCCACGTTCCGCAGCTTCCCTTCGCACGCATGCATTTTTCTCGCAAATGTACACGCGCAACGTATATTACAACGAATATCTCGGTTTTTCGTCGCAGGACTGGTTCCTCGAGATGATGTCCTTGGAGGACGATACTCCCGAGAAAGTGCAAAAATGTATTGTACGACGTAGCTTCAGTGTTTTTCAAAGAGAATAAGAAAATCTTTCAGGATGACAAACCTGAAACAATTTTTACTTCTATCTGGCGATGATAAAAAAGAAATTAAAATCGTAAAATGAAAAGATAATATAAAAGTAAAAAAATGAAATCTTTAGGTTTGTAAATATTTGATAAACTTTAGGAAAAGAAAATTAAAACTGAAAAAAACAAGGAAGAAAAAAAATAAGTCTAGATTTAAGTTTTTTTAAATAAAAATAAATATGAAAAAGCATAAATATAAAAAATAAATAAATATACTATAAGTAAACAAATATTGATTTTGATGCACTAGTATTTGACTTTCATTTGAGACATGATCGGGATAAGATGAATGACAATCGAATGATGAAGTATCCAGACGAGTATGCGATTATAGCTCGGTATTAGCATAGTTTACCCTAGAGTCTTAGACGACGAGTGTTAAGTGTTTTGATTAAGCATTGTAATCACGTGACTTAGCAGCCAATCATGAACTGATTTCGTCATTAAAAATGGTTGTTTAATGGATGATTGGTGGATTTCATAGTCCATCTTGCAAACGACGTCATTTTTAATACTTTTTCTAGTATTTTTTTGCGATACTGACATAAGTCGGTCGCGCTTCTCTGATAAATCTAAGACTCTAGGTTACTCCAGAGATTCTAGATTCAAATTTCATCGATATCCTATCATAATATGTGAAATATTATGTAATATCCAAAGGGTTAATGTAATTATAATAAATTAAATGCGAAAGAATAATATATGTAAGTAAGTTGTACGTAAAACGTAAACGTAAAAATAATGAAAAAAGTAAGAACTGTATTTTGAAAATTAATTAAAATTTTTTTTTCGTTAAAATATTCCTAAATAGACAAATGTACATACAACTTTACAACTTTGCGTTTATGAGAATCATCCAATGCGTAATAAATGATCTGATTGTAATTGATTGTAATTCAAAATATATTGCAGTCGTTAATATTTACATCATTATATTTTGTCTTCTGATTTATTAAATATGGCTGCAATATTTCAAATCATAATTAACTTAACTCTATTTGATGAGTCGATTGTGATTCGATACAACGACCAATACAACATAAAGTTTTTTTTGCTGTAAAGTTTACACTTATCTATTTGGTTAAAATTGAAAAAAATCGAGGAGGAAATGAAGGAAAAGAAATTGATTTACTAAAGTTCTTTATAAAAATAAACATATATAAATATGAAAAAGAATATATACAAAAAATGAGAATATATATAAGAGAATATATATAAAAAATGATATGATTAAAAATAAAAAAATGTAAAGAAAGTTTGAAAGTTCTGAAAGTTCTGTTTTTCCAACAACAAATACAAGTATGATGAGAAATTATTTATCAAAGATATTTATCGACATTTTAAAGTATTAAAAGACCTCAATAGTTAGAAAACTCGGAAAATTTGTAAATTTTCCTTAATGTACAAATGGATGAATGTTGTATTTGAGTGTGTCATTATATGCTGCTATACAAAAGGTAGTAATGCTACGATTATCTTACGTAATTTAACTAGAGTTGTTTACATCAATGCACGACGCACCTTGGCGCGAAGGAATGAAATAAACCATCACACGAGCTATTCAAATAGATTAAACATTAAAATGCTGACTATGATAAATTGATACGTAATATTTGTACAAACTTTTTTGTCTATTGATTATGATCTTGTAGAGATCGTGTAATTATTTTCTTATTCTCTTGTCTGAAGAGAATGCAAGTCCATAACGAATGATACACGGGAGAGAAAGTCTCTCAGAGGGAATCACTTCGTCGAGGGAGATATCCAGCCTAGAGAATTCTCTTATCGAATGACGACCACGGCGACGATGTGGATGACAGTCGCAGCGTATCAAGCATGTGCGTTTATCTCCCCGCTGGCGCCTTTCGCTTTATTACAGCGCAATGCGCATCGCGGACGGTTCAACGACCCGATTTCTGTGTGTGATCTTGCGTGGCCTTGGAAGACAGGCCGGATGTTGCGAGACTGACAAAGAGGTTTGGCACTATAGCGAAAGAGAGAGAGAGAGAGAGAGAGAGAGAGAGAGAGAAGAGAAGAGAGGAAGAGAGAGAGGAGA
>NW_012130072.1:602350-612311 GCF_000143395.1 Atta cephalotes
GAGAGAGAGAGAGAGAAAGGCGAAGAAGAGGGAAAGAGAGAGAGGGAGATAAAACGAGGGACAAGTCACGAGCAACCTATGAAAAGTTCGAGGTCGCCATTGGCTTCGTGAAATATCCAAACAGACCAGTTATACATATAGTGTATTATATCGAATTTCGATACATCGTTTTTAATTTGACACGAGCGTGATTCTTCCAATATGTTTTAAGGGTTAAACTAATCCCGAATTCTGAAAACAACCTTTTAACTATGTGACACTGAAGATAAAAAATTCAGATATTTTTAGAAAAAGCGAAAGGCAATTTCAGCAAACAAAATCTGAGAAATATAATTATACGATTTTTTTAATGTGGCCAAGTATGTATTATAGGTGCATAAACAAAAAAAACAATATGATGTCTTACAAAACAATATATGATGTATTCATATATTATACTTGTTACTCTCTTTTTATTCACGACTTACTGTTGTTGTCAAATCAAAATTTAAATAAATCAATCTTAAGAATATTTTCCATAAGATTATCATTTAATTAAAAACACATTACTAAGTATAATATTAGTGATAAAATGATATATTAATAGTATTTTAAAAATACTTAAAAATATAGTTATAAAAATTAAATTTTACTTTCTCAAAGAAAAACATTTCAAAAATTGAAAGAAGGAATTGTGATTATTGTGTTATCTAATGTGTAAATTATGCATTACTGTACATAGATAGTAAAAAAAACCATATATATTTACCTTCACCAACCATATATATTAGCCTTCACATTAGTTGTCGCGAAAGCTATATATAATTTATCTTCTATCTACACAGTAATGCCACCTACAGCAGATAAATGCCTGCTGATTAGAAGAAAGTTCCTCGGCATGAGTCAGATTGATTTGTAATTTACAAGTATAAATCGGCTTCTCAAAGGAGCTGAATCGTTGCCGATTTACCCGGAAAGTGTTCTCTTTCTATCAAATATTTCCAGTCCTCAGCAGCCTAATTTCTAGTATTGAAGGGCGAAAGGTCCTACGTGCACAGGATTACGAACCTGCGTATGTTCGAACGTGAAGAAAAGCGGAGAGGCATGGGCAGACAATGAACAATCGTACATTGTTACGAGTTATAGCATTGTTACTCTACCGAGCTCGGGTCCCGTGTTCACATAATTAGGCTGTAAACGTTTCGAGACAATCACTATTGTTTTCCGTCTCTGCCCTCCCGGATTAAGGTTCCCTCCTGTCCTTTGCAGTAAAACGAGCACTTTGGGATACTTCGGAAAAGGAGCAGATCAAGATATATAAAAATTCCGGCGAAAATTATACTAAATTGTTTCTCATTTTTTTATATTTTTTTTCAACTGTCTATCTAACTATTGTATATGATTTTTTCGACAATTGCTAATGAACATACATCATGGCTCTCCGCTTATTTATAATTTTCCTTCATCGTATATTATTAATTTTAAAAAATTATAAAAATATTCGATAAATAAAAAGTATTATTCCATAAATGAAGACATTTAATAATTAATCGTAGTGATTTAGTTAATGTTTCAAAATTAATATAAAAGCATTTTTAAATAATTATTTTAAAAATTTCAATATTATTGAAATTTTTGTCGAAATGTTTTGTCTAACAAACTACGTATGTCGTGCAGTTTTGAATGTTGTGTATCCTGAATTAATGCCCTCCTTGGTTATTGAGGCGGATGATATGATGGAGGAAGATCGAGACAGTCAGAGACTAGTCATCAAAAAGGGCTTGTGCTCCGAGATTGCCATGTGATAGGATAAAAGATCCCTCTCACACTACATCTAAAGATTATGTCGTGAGATTTTATCTCCTTTCAAAAATATTTTTTGTCATGTCACCAAGTGATGATTTCAGCATTTTTTTATGGCTTCGATAATTATCACAAAAAAATTACAACATTTTGGAGATCCCTTTCATTTATGTTAATATCTCATGGTGCGCCTCAGCAATTTTGAAGAGAATATATTTTCGGAATAAGAAACAATTTCTCAAGTATTTCGTGCAATTTGGAAAAATTCTTTATTAAATTTTATTTATAGTATTACGCTGTTATATTCCTTTTCGATTGATTTAGAAGCAAGACGCACATGCGTTCGAATTGAGACATCGCAAGATATGGCGGAACAGATAAGATCAAAAAGGCAAAGAGGGAACGAAGGAAAATCGCGAAATGGAGAAACGGATGGAATAGTGAGTTTGTGCACCACTCGCAGACCTCGCAGTGGAAATCCTTCATTTCCTCGCGCAATGTGTTCTCCGTTCGCGACGCGACGCATCGGCCCGAGACCATGTAGATTGCAGAACGGAGAACTGGGCGGGAGGTGGAAGGTGAGAGGTAGCGGAGAAGATAATTTATTGTTATTCTGGATGGTGCGTTCGATGACGCTACACATTCCCCAAGATGGCTGCCACGTTGGGAAGATAGAGAAAGATAAAAAGAGAAAGAGAGGACGGGGCTCGAGGAGATGTGAAGGAAAAGAGAAAAAGAGAAAGATAGGACAGTTATAAAGGACGAAAAAAGATAAGTAACAAGAGAAAGAGAGAAGAGAAATATGAACGGAGAAAAAGAATGGAAGGAAGAGAGAAAGAAAGAGAAACCAGCGCTTGGTAGCCGTGACCTTGTCTGGTACCCGACCCCACTGTGGTGCGCCTTGGCTTGCACACATATCCTTGGCATCCCACCATACGATATGAGGTGGGAGGATGAGAGAGAGAGAGAAAAGGAACATAAGAAACTCGTGAGATACATACAAGTGTAGAGACGGCAGGCGTATTCGTCCACTCATTGTTACCTAATTTAATGAGCAAACCGCCGAGCACGTGTCGGTGAGTACCTCAAAGCTCGTTAGCACGTCCATCGGCGTGAAATCACGAGTGCGCTTGCCCGCTTGCGAGCAGAACAGGCGGATATATTTGCGGCGGGACCGAGAGGGAGTGGAGCGGATATTTTGAGAAATCTGCGAGCCGAGACGGACAAGACGAAACTATGACGGAGTGTTCGCGCAAGATTATCCGCTGTTGCATAGCGCTCGCCAGGAACGTAACAAAGGAGACACAGAATTGTTTAAGATACCTCCTTTATCACGAGCGTATCAATTATTAATCTACAGTTAGATACATCTGCACTTAATTATCGTTACATAGCAATTAACTCTCTATTGTAGTGCTAACTATTAATGAACCGGAATATCAATATATATTCATTGATAACTTCATTGAAATATTAATTAAAATTTGTTCTTTTATAATATATTTATGTTTGCAAATAAATGGAAAAATTATTAATAAATGGAATAAAAAGAATATTTTATAAAAATCATCTTTTTGCCATTTTTAATAAGAAATGAATCATAAATTTGAATCATAAATTTAATGTAGCGTTTCGATTCTTATTATATGACGTAAATGACGTAAAAATCACGATCAAATTATTGGTCGATACAAATAGTTGGTCAATGTTACTATATGATAATTTAGGTAGTCTAATGGTATGAACAAGAACAAGCTGAATTGATGATTTTTTGTATTATTTCCAAAACTAAAATTCTTTTTCTAAGATTGATTTCTCAGATTGATTATGCAATAGATAGTTTTTACTCTTGCTAAACAATTCTGCCTGATTAAGCGCATCAAACTTCTTCTCTATTATTCATGAGAAAAATGATCTTCCAATGGAATGATCTTCCAATATCAATCTCATGCTTGACTCTCGCTACTAATTAAGCAGGCACATGCCAATTCGACGATCGAGATTCCACAGAGAATGCCGCTGGAATACTTTAACTTCACAAAATAATAATACTGACTTAATCTCTCTCTCTTTGCCTTATGTATTATATAGTAGTCTTATATATTATTTATGTATTATTTGTAAATTTGGTTGCTTTGAAAGAGTTAATATTATTATAATTTCGGCCAAAATTAATATAAATCAAATCCTGAATTATAATATGATAAAGCTAAGCATATATATATTGTTTCAATATGGAGGCAGTTTATTTTTAAAAATGATTAAGGAGTAATGGCATTCTGCAATTGCTTATAAAATCTAGTATAAAGCGAATAACTCTCTCTCTTTCTGAAAGAAATGAGAAGAAATCTTATCAACAGAAGTGATGACTATAGTTTCTCAGGCATCTTGTGCAAGAGATTACGTGTCACGTAATCGTTTAAACATGGTACCGAGTGACGAATAAAGCCTCCTTGTGCGCGTTAGTGTGACAAGAATTTCGATTTTAAGAAATCCTTGAGAAAACGTGCGGTTTGCGAATACTTCACCTGAGAATCTTTTCCGTCACTGTTGACGAACAAAGAAGTTCTTTGTAGGTTGAACTCCGCGCCGCTGTCAGAGGTTCTTCTCTTGGGTCGCGCATTGCGCGGATTTCGAAATTGCAGGAGAAACATTGCAGACGAAGACGCTCTCTTTCTCGAGCGCATCCTTTAATCGACTTTCGACGTTGTAACGCGGCTGTAAGAAGCAACGTCGTAGCAACTCGCGAACTTTAAACAGCGTCTTGTTCCGACGTCAGTTGCAAAAACTCATCACGACTCTTTACGTGAAGCTTTAAATCGAAAGTTTGAATCGCCTCCAGTTGCGAATCCAGTAATATCAGGCAAAACGTACTCGACTTTTTTAATTGTAACAACTTCTGTGTTCAAACTTTCACAACATCTCTATGCTGAAAATAGTTGATACCTACTTTGTACATTCAAATGTAATCGTTTCATATACTTAAGATTGCTGTATAAGGAAACTTTCTGATGCAAGCTAATATTTGTTTAACGTTCATCACGTTATATTTGTTAGAAAATTCTGGTTTTATGAAGAAATCTAAATTTAACACATCTGCTAATGCTTTAAATCACATAGGAATGTGGACTATGCTTTCTAAGATTATGCTCAAATTCGCATGCTATTTAAAAGCATACGGATTTATTTTTGCATTGACAATCAAACATTCGTCTGTGAAAATTCATATGTGGAAGCGAACGGCTTATCGAAGACGAAGAGGAGCTTCTTCCGGCGGATGCGAGGCAGAAACGTGTCGTCGACACATCCTGTCGGTGAGACAACAATAGTGGACACCCTCCTCTTCCTGGTTGCATGCGCCAATTACTCCGCGGTCGGAAGATGGAGAAATAGGAGAGTGCACTGACATCTCATCAGGATTCTATGGAATTCCGTCGAGATATCCTTTCGAAATAAAGGTCAAGGATAATCATGAAAGAAAAATCTTGAATTTTTTTACAAAAGCATCAACATTCTCTGCGGATTAAACAAAAAGTTGTGTCTTTTTATAATTTTTTTACTTCATTTAGGAACCTGAGATACTGTAATGTGATTGACCTGTCTGCGTTAGACATGTCCTTCATCGCGAATAAAGTGTCACATAAAAACGAACTTTAAATTCCAGCTATCAAAACGCGTCAAGGTTGTAATTAACGCGATCGATGATGTTTTGTAAAGTTCATCGACCGATCGTCAACAAAACAATTGCGAGGCGGCCAGGACGAAGGACTATCTCGAATCAAGCTCTTGTTCTTTCTCTCGTCTCTCTTTCTCTTTACATCTTTCTTGCCCGATCCGCACGACCGCGAGGCAGCGAAGTAAATGGTACCGCAGCACCGTGAAGTGTATTATTAGCATCGTGTAAACGTGTCTGCTGGCCGTGAAACTAGTGAAAGTATTTCATGGACGGAGGCAGGTACGCATACAAGCGTATACGCATACATCCATATACATCCATATACTTGCACACGCTCTCTCTACGCATGTACGTATACATCATTTTGCGTCTCATACACGCGGTTGGCTCCGCTCGAGATGATCGCGCGCTGAGGCGCGCCCAGAACTGGGCCTTTGTCCTCTTTGTCTGGAGAACATCAGGCGGGTAGACCGATCCAGCCCTTCTGGTCTCGCTGGACCGGACGAAAAGGACGAAAGAGTCAGTGTGCGTCCCACGCTCTTCTCGTCATGCGCCTTTCTCGAGATCAAGCGAGACCAAGCTTCTCAGGCACGTTTCCATTCTACTGCCTGATAGTGATGTTGCTTCGATTAATTGAAGTACGATAGTTTTTGTAGAAATCAAGTTTTTTGTCCGATGGTTTACATCTCGATTAATGAGCAATCCGATTATTTCAGATTCGATTGAATCGAGCATTCGATGTTTTTAGATTCGATTAATAAATAAGAACTGATTTTACAGAGATATAGGAAGCTTTTCAACAAGAAACACAAATGACAATGTAAGGGTCATGGCAAAAGCTTAAGGTAGTAAGACGTAAGCAGTAAGAAAATCAACATGTTGGATTGGCTACTGCTTACGTTATGGCCTTATGTTTGTATGTATTACTGTGATTGGGTCAATTCGCTTACTGCCAGGGTTGGAAAAATTACTTTTGTAAAAGTAGTTAATTGCAGTTACAGTTTTTTCTTTCAAAAGTAACTAATTACAGTTCCAAATTACCGAGACTATTTATTGCAGAAAAATTGCTTTGTTGTGATTCGCTTACTGATCTTATTGATTAAGTCTCACATCTTAAGTTTTTCTATGTGTCATGACCTAACTTGCTTATACCTGTGCTTTGGTTGAAGCGTTGTCACGCTTTTGTGAATTTTTGCAAGTTTTCGAAGGAATTATGATCAAATCACTTCACTTTATTTTCAAGTTAATATTTTTTTATTGATAACGTGTCGATTATTTGTAATCGATTTTTTCTCCGATATTTTACAAAATAATCACTAATTTTTTTATTGAAATAGCCATTTGTGCAAAATAGATCATTTAGACCAGATTCATTTAGCTCATTTAATAAGCTATCATTTCGATTGTTCGAATGTTCGATTATTTCATAATCAATCTTACCCGACTTTGTCGATCACTTATAAAATTAAAATCTGAGTGATAGGTTTCTGAAGAAACGGAGAAACGCAGTATCGCGAATTCTCTGGCAGTTGATACAGTCTCGCGAATGACGACAGACGATCGCATAACGATCTCATAACAGACGCAACGTCGTTAAATCACGTCTAGCGTTAATAACGAGCATTTTCTGTATAATATATATAGACAGACGTCCAGACGTTTTGTGCAAATTATATTTAATAATAATATATATTTAATAATAATATAATAATATATATTTGATAAATAATTGTGATATTCCTTAATGAACAGATGACTCTCCATATAAAACTGATAAAATGTCATTTTCTTCAATCAGTTGCAATATTTAAATGTCTTATAAATTAAACTTCGTAAAGCTATGCAAAAATTTATATTAAATTAAGAAAATTTACTTTTTATATTTTTTAACTTACTTTTTAATAATTAGAAAAAAAATCTCGATAATCATAACACAAAGTATATGACGTGAATAAATGATTTTATTTTTTTTATATTATACTGCACTGTTTCATCATTTGTTCATCACGTCGACATGTTATTAAGATATAACGTTATCTATTATATTTTAAATGGATTTTTAAACAGAGTCAAAGAATATGACAGCAAGGGAAAAGTTTCATTATAGTATTTGTGCGAAGGTTTAAGCTTATCACCGTAATACATCTAGGTAGAATATATCAAAGGATTAAAAAAAATGTTTCGTAACGCAACTTTTACGCATTGAGGATTAGATGGCGACCGCGAGAGTTTTATGTAACTTTTCCTTTCACGATTTACAATATACTATACATATAGCTTTTTCTTAAATTTTTTTCTGTAATGCGCAATTGATAAACAGTTTTTTTTTTAGAATAGGAGCCTGTTTATGCCGCTAGCGATGAATTATAATAGTAAGTTCTTTATTCGCTTGCTTCGCAATCAAGAATAAGATTAATGCGGATTAATCGTTGCGCGTAAACGCTGCTGCACGTTTAATCTTTTCCTAATTAGCGTACAAAATTCATAAAAATATATCAATTCTCAATTATAAGCATAAAGCGTTATTTCTTTGTTTGTATTTCTTTGTTTGCGATAAATTTTTTAAAATATAGAAACTTTCCAGGCTTTTGGTCAGTCGTTTGGTGATAACAAGTTTATACAAGCTTCGATATGATCACCGATATGTTATTTTGATTACTCACAGTGACTTTGTGGTCAATTTTCTAAAAAAATTAAAATTGCATGCTTAAGACAGAATAAGACAATATCTATGCATCTCATTGTATCTTAAGAATATAATGGACTAATCAAAAGTTGTTCAAACAATGTCCAATCTCACTCAAGTAGAAGATTGGACAACTTTTTTCTTATATATAAACAGTTTTAAAAAATATTATTTCTAGATAATTTCTTAGAAAACATTGATATCTATTTATATTATAATAACATATAAAATATTTCAAAATTAATTATATTTAAGGACATTGTATTCAATATATTATTTTTAATATAAAAAGTAAAATAACGAAAAGCGAAAAGTATGTAATATAAGAAAATACTTCGATAATATCAAAGAAAAATCAAATAGACATCTCTAAAGATATACGACATTCGACATTCTCTTCAATGAGATATCGACGAGCTCTTAACATCATTCGCTGACATTCGCTAACGATGAGTCAAGACAATCATCGAATGCAATAAGCGCGATTCGCCGAGACATCGCTGCTTATGGAAATGTCTCCCAATGAAGACGGATGAACATCTTCGTTCACGACGTCCTCGTTTCGCCAGTTTCGACCTCTTGAACTTGATGATACTTTTCCAGGTATCAACTTATGAAGCAAATTCCAGAGAGAAAAGAATTTTTATTTTGATTATTTATAGTTATATTTTAATTAGAAATCAAAATTTCTATTATTTGAAGATTGAAGATTCTTTTATATAATTATTTAACAAGAATATTTTAGATTTAATGAAAATCTTTTATATAATTTTAATATAATTTTTTTTTGAAAAAAAATTGTTCAAAATATTTACATAATTACAAATGGAAAGTTTAATTCTTAGAATAAATTGGATTTAAAATATATACATGTACATTTAATTAATAATTGCAATTTGATATTTGTGTTTAATACTTGTATCATACAACATAACGATAATTGCATATATTGCATATATTGCATATGTTAATACGTAATAGAGCTAAAATTAAACGCAAGTAAAGATCTTACTGCAAATTTTAAACCACAGTTTCAATGTTGCTGGCAAGAGACATCGTTTAAAACGTTGGATAAGTGCAATATTAAAGATTGTTTGTTGATTGTAATGCGCCGGATCATTTCGACCGATATGGTTTTACGACTGGTAAAAGTCGATATGAAAGGCGAACAGCAGTGGTAGCGCGGAAACGTAGCTGAAACCTGGTGTGGTCGAGAGGTAAAATGAAGGTAGGCGGTTCTTTCCCTCCGAGAGAACGACGTCCGTACACATTTTGTAGTCAATATGTCGAAATGTTCTCTCCCCGAGTTCTCCTTTCACTAATTGTAAAGGTCCAGCCATTGCGAATATGTGACTGAAATTTATGAAAGCGTACAGATACATATTTACCCAAGTGTCCGACTCTCGATGACAAACATGACGAAACTGCAAAACTACCATAACGAAGGGAGGCCGAGTAAAATAAGAGCCTTTTACTAAGAATTCAAAAGAAACCTGTCGAAGAATTGTTGCTGCATTACGAAAACTTGTGTGAGCAGGGGAAAAGTAAAGAAAAACGTTTGGAGCGAGCATTCGCAAACTTCGATTTCATGATTAATAAATTTGAGCTATTTTGTATCAAAAGTAGTATAGTTTAGTTTCAAAAGTTGCATTAATATTAATATAAGGAATTTTTATACACACACACACACACACACACACACACACACACACACACACGCACGACACACACACACACACACACACACACACACACACACACACACACACACACACACACACACACACACACACACACACACACACGACGACGACGGA
>NW_012130072.1:613128-617446 GCF_000143395.1 Atta cephalotes
TATATATATATATATATATATATATATATACTACTAACTACACTACACACTACACACACACTACACTACACACGACTACGACTACACTACACACACACACACACACACACACACACACACACACACACACACACACACACACACACACACACACACACACACACACACACACATTATTGAAATTTATTTAATACTTTACAAAAATAGAGTTTATATTAATTAATAGAGTTTATATTAATTAAATATTGAAAGAAATTCTTTTGGAGTCATATATAGTTTCAACTGTTACACAAAATATTTCGACCTTAGCTTTTTTAAAGATGAACACTTTGCGTCATAGTTTTGGCAAACCGTCAAATAAATATGTGTTAATGAGAATTGATCAAAATCAGAGCGCAGCTCCGTCGTGCTCCGACCTTTTCGCGCGAAAAAGCGAAACGCGTCTGCCATTTTATTCCAGAATCGCAATCACGCTAGGTGTTTCGCGATTCATAAACGAAATCGGCTTACGATACGGCCGCATCACTACTGATTGCTGATCTTTTTAGTAACAGGAAGCGGACGAAAAGGTCGTTCGATGCTAATGCACGAAACAAATCATTTTGATCTTTGTAGCTATGTGGCCGAAAAATGATTTAATACTTAGAGATCTCATCGCTTTCCTGTCGACTTTTCAATTTCGAGGGGAAGAAACGTAGATTCCGAGAGGACAAAGAATGAAATGCAACCCGCATATCTTGTGCGGGACTATTGAGCAGTGATCTTTTGACTCTGTTTGAAGAAGGTAGAAAATAAGATACTGGAGATAAAGAATGATAAAATATCAATTCGGTTACCATTTGGCATGTTTTTTGAGCTATCGCGTCTATTATCTATGAAGCAATGACTACAAATACATTTTCTATAATGTAAAAAATTTTTTTAATGATTTATATACAAGAGAGGCCGGAGCTCATTTTTCAATTTCGAATTTTTACAAACGAAATTAAGAGACTTATCGAAAAAATGAATTCTACACCAGTTACTACATACATTTGATTATCTAATAATATTTTAATAATAAGAGGAAATTGATAATATGAAAAAAATGCATTTTTTTAATGCATTCCATCTGATTCAACTAGCCCCGAGATCGGGAAACTAAGATTATTAAAATAAAGATTAATGTATTTTAAGCTACACTTTTGATTATATATTAATAAAACTTTTATAAAAATATATTTTAAACACAAGCATTCGTTTCGCAGAGTAAAATGCTTTTTTTTGCAACATTTGTTCATTTCGTGCAGAAACACATCAAATGAGCTTAATTATTGTGATTGGATATGAGGAAACTAAACTTATAACATTTACCACTTCTCTTTAAAAGAATAAAATTTTGAGTAAATACTATAAGAGTCACTAAATGAGTCATACAGTCAACATTCCATGCTGTGGTTAGTCTACTGTCCGTTCATTTGTTAAAAACATTAACAATGCGATAACAAAGACACATAAACAAAAAAAATCTGTTAGATTTTATTAAGTAAGAACTACACTTACTATCTAAGTAGAAATCAAATTCAGACAATATCATATACGATTGTAAAATAAAAACTTTAAGATTAAAAATATTACTTAGGTATATTTTTAAAAATTATGGAAATAACTTCTATCATAGATGTGTTCGCAATAAGAAGAATAATACAACAAACTTAACAGCAATCGCTGCTGCATGCTCAGACACGTTTACACGTGTTTTGTTTTTAATATTCTCGAAATGTATTATTCTACTTACCTCTATAGTCAACTGATCCTGGTCTTCCCTATATACACGTGTGTGTGTGTGTGTGTGTGTGTGTGTGTGTGTGTGTGTGTGTGTGCGCGCGCGCGTGCGCGCGCATGTGTGTGTGGAGGGGCAACATTTTCGGGACGCTTTCTAAAAACGTTTTCATTCATTTTCATAAATAATAATGTCGCATATTATGTATGGAAAATTATTTTGTCCAAAAAGATCAGTAATTTTGGAGATATATTAAAATTTACTTACAGTGGCAGTTTTCAGGTCAATGAAATTTTTTAACAAAAGCGACCAATATTTTATTATTTAATATTTTTATTTTATACATTTAATATTTATTAATGATTTCTTGTCAATTTTGGGCTTTAGACATAAGAAATCAACAAATTATATACAATTTTTGCATAAGTTCTTAAATCTACCAATTAATATAATTATATCTTAACCAAAAGGCAGATTTTTCTTTTTTTACAATAAAAAGAAAAGAATAATTTATTATACTAAGTTTTTATGATCGTACATGAAAGAATATGGTGTTTGCTAGCATATTACTAATGTAATATTATAGAAGCACAGTGAAATTTTGTGTATATAAATTAAAAATCTGAAATGTACCATTTCATTAAAATTAAATTATATACAGGAGTAGTTTTCAGGTACCATAGGCTTTCAAATATAGAAAATTATTTTCCGTTCTAATTGTGGTTTGAAAACATGAAAATACATGATTAAGAGAAAATTAAAATTAAGTTTACAACTTTTAAGAAAAAATTTCATAACGTTCTAAATCAGTACATGAAAGCAATCAATCTACTAATATACCTGAAAAATACCGTTTTCACGAAAATTTAGTATTGTCTAAAACCTGTCATTCCATTGTTACACATAAAACTATAGTTTCAGCAAAATTTTTAAAAGCGCCATTCCGTTGCTATACATATCTGAAGAACCACGATTTTAGCAAAAATTATAATCCTACGGCTACTAAGTCTTGATTAAAATACATTATAAAATTCTTAAGAGACGTTACGATTTAGATTTAATTATCAGCATGCTTTATCAACCGTCAAAGATTTAAGAAGTATATATATATATATATATATATATGACAATTTGTGGAATAAAATCGGTTCTTAAAGCAAACGAGAAGTATTTTTATGATCAAGGTCTTATTTTAAAGTATTACAGAAATTTTTTGTCTTTAAAGATGAGCAAATCTCTAATCAAATTGATTATTCAAACACAACAATTATTGTTCTATTGTCGAAAACTAAACAATCTCAATTGATGTCAATCCGTTACTACTATAGACCTGAAATCTATTGTTTTAATAAAAATTTTATACTATTGATCCGAAAATCGCCATTCCGTTGCTACGTATATCCTAAAATTCATGGTTTTAACACAAATTATAATGTGCACGGCCTTTCAGACATGATTCAAATACGTTATAAAACTCTTATTAGATGGTTTAGATTTAATTATCAGCATGTCTTAGTAACCTATTTCAACATGATCGACAAATTAATCAGTATATAACAAACAGTGGAATATAATATTCAAGCGGTCATGAAGAATTCATGTGAGCAAAGCCTTGGTTTAACGAATTACAGATGTTGTTTATCTTTTAAGATAAACGAATCTCTAAATATTTTTTTCTAATACAGTTGTTTTCAGGGCTATATGCAGTAACGGAATGGCAGTTTTCAGGTTTATATTTCACAACAGATTGACAGTTTTGAGATTGTTTAGTTTTCGGAAAATATATAGGACAATAATTGTCTTTGAATAATCATTTTGATAATTTTGTTCATCTTAAAAGGTAAATAATTTCTCTAATTCTTTAAAATAAGAGATTGATCGCACTTCTTTTCCGCTTGAATGCCCGATTTTATTCTACAGTTTATACTTACGTTAAAGTCGTCGCTCATTTTGAACGTTAAGTGCTACATGTTGATAATCAATTCTAATACAAATATGTAATGAAATCGTCATTACGTTATTATTTGTATATACCTCTATGTGTCTGAGCGCATTAAAATTTTTGTTGAGACGTCAGTCTTTTTCGATTTTCTAAGTTTGATACCTTTTGTCAAAAACTAAACAGTCTTAGAACTGCCATTCCAATGTTATTTGTAATTAAATTATACAACATTGCACAATATCCAACGGCAATTACGGGAACTTAACAAATTTGTACTAAAAGATTCTTATTGTTGATTGATATTTACTTTATAAAACGTTTATCAAGTAATTAGTACGTAACTACATTGTTATGCCTATATACAACGTATGTATAGCCTATCTTATAAATTAAAACTTTTATACGCTTTTGGTATAAATTTATTTCATGTATTGGTTTTAAGGACTTTTTATAAAGAAATATAGTAATGATTGTTTTCAAGACAGATCCTTAAACTGCCGATAAACATATATAACTTTCAGGACTGATCTCAAAAATACTAGAAGTCCTCGAAATGCCGATGAATGGCATAAATTGACCCGAAAACTGTATATATGACCCTTCTGTACACACAC
>NW_012130072.1:617590-619237 GCF_000143395.1 Atta cephalotes
TACTACTACTACTACACACACACACACACACACACACACACACACACACACACACACACACACACACACACACACACACACACACGATGTTCCCAAAAAGTGATTCTTAAATTTTAGAGGTATGTAATACTCGTTAAAACAAACCAAAAAATTTTAATAAACAGTACTCCGAAAACTTTTTATTTCTGAGTTATGAAACATTTTCTTCTGTGAAAAATTCTGTGTAACTAAATTAAATCTACAATAAATCATATTCAATGTGCCTTCGACTCATGTCAATATACAATTCGATATGTTTCGTTACAGATTCCAAATTTATTTTGTATTTGTTGATAACGGTTTTAAGTCTCTTAGTCAGTTCTTTCACGGACGTCCGTATGACCATTTAATTACGTAGGGATTGTTGTATTCAACTTTGGATTGTGGACCGTATCTAGTTTTGTGTTATCTGAAAAATTTTTACACACACAAATTTTAAAATGACGGATATTCATTTTATGTATGGCAGAGTAAAGGGCAATGCTTTGAAACTACCGCGATTGTATCATGCAGCTTATCCCAATTGCCGATAGCCAAATAGAAGAATGTTTAGCAAAATTCATCAATGCTTACGTGAGATCGGACAGTTCAAACCAAATTTAATTGACTGCGGTAGACCGCGACTTGTTAGAATTCCTGCATTCGAGGAAAATATTTTACGTACGAAGAAAATCCTGGAACATCTTGTCGAAGAATCGGCCTGCAAGAAAGATCAAGCCATCACACTGTGTGGAATATTTTGCATGATCAACTTTTGCATTTCTGTCATGTTCAGCACGTTAAGGTTCTTCTACCAGTTGATTTGCAACAACGGTTCACTTTTTGTCAATGTCAATCAATTTGTCACTTCTTCATTGATGTAATCAAGCTCCATTTTTGTACAATATTTTGGTTACTGATGAGGCATCCTTCATCATGATCATGAATGATGGGATCAATAACATACATGTTTGGGGAGATGAGAATTCTCATGTTACCATAGGCATCACGACATCAGTATCGTTTTTCTGTGAAACATTTGGGCAGGTATTTTTGGAGATCATCTAATCGGATCTTACATTTTACCTAATAGA
Source organism: Atta cephalotes (assembly GCF_000143395.1). Lineage (NCBI taxonomy): Eukaryota > Metazoa > Arthropoda > Insecta > Hymenoptera > Formicidae > Atta > Atta cephalotes. The sequence continues at coordinate 618,703 of NW_012130072.1, forward strand.
CTAACAGGACAAGTGTATCTTAATTTTTTCGAAAATAATTTATTCGAACTTTTGAGAAATATTCCTTTACAATAGACAACGAATATAGCATCATGCACGATGGTGCCCCTGCCCATTTCCTCGTTAATGTCAGACGCCATTTAACCAATCGTTTTCAAAAAAGATGGATAGGACATGGCGATCCTAATTGTATGGCCATCTCGCTCACCGGATTTAAATCCGAATTATTATTTAGAGGGACACTTATGCATATGCCACATCAGTTGATACAATAGATGAATTGACTCAGAGAATTGAAAATTGTTGTCAACAAATACGGAATAAACTCGGAATCTTTGAACGTTCGATCTTCAATGAGGAGACGTGCCAAATTGTGTTGAAATGGACAGAGGGCACATTGAACATTTATTGCAAATTTATTTTAAGTTATTTTCTATTTTTCACAGAAGAAAATGCTTTATAACTCAGAAATAAAAGGTTTTTGGAATACTATTCATTAAGACTTTTAGGTTTGTTTAATAAGTTACTAAGTACT
>NW_012130072.1:619257-629484 GCF_000143395.1 Atta cephalotes
TTTCTTATTTTTATAAATAATTGGAGACAAATTTTTCGATATAATGCATTCCAAGTTTATATAAATTCTGTCGAATTTATAGAAATTTCATCGAAAATACCTTTGTGAAAAATGTTTTTTTCAAATCGGTTTTCGTTTACAAAGCGCATACGATTGTATTTGAAACGTTAAAACTCGCGTTACTCCCGTTCTTTTGGGTAATCCAATGTTTCTTGAAGCTTCGGCGTTTGAAAATTCATCGTACTCCGTCGATATGTAAAATCGTATGACTGCATTTGAAACGTTAAAACGCGCGCGTAATTCTCCGCATGGATTACTTCGATGGAATGAGGGGAATATTTTCAGATTTCACCGTCGCTTTCCAAACATCGTATCTCCCAAATCATTTTTTTTTTCAAATGTTACTCGCAAATGGCCCTGGTTGCGTAAATCATTCGCCGATACGTGAGCAGAAAGATAAATTGCGGAATCGTTTTTGCATGCCGTCTTTTACAATTTTTTACTATAGTCAGGACTGATAACGCCGTCTGACCCAACTGTTTTATGTTGTATATCGGTAAAGCATTGCCTAAGGCTGATAGAGCACAAGCGAAAAAAGGTGGTCCGGTGACGAAACGTTCACGATAAGCTATGAGGAAAGAATCAAAGTTAGAAAAATATTTTTCTTCTAGAAAAATGTTTGTACTTATACATTAGTACTTTTATTTCATTTTTTAAAATTAAAGAAGATTATTACTGTTCTGCTAAATAAATTATTATAATCTTGATTATATTGTAGTACAGATAGCATGCAGTACGTGATTATAATGTATCTTGACGTATCGTTATCAAAGTATTGATCCATTATATCTCAATGATTTTTTAAATCTGCGTTTATACTGAATTTAATAATATATCTCGAAAGTTGTTAAGAAAATAAATAATATTTTATTAAAATATTAAATTGTGTCTGATCTGTATCCAACAATTTATGCTTTACTTAATCAAAACAAGATTTAAATTAACAATATTAACGTTAATAACAATATTAACGTTAACGGCATTTTTTTGAGCCTCTGTTTAAACAAAGTTATAATTTTGTAAAGATTAAAGGAACCAGATAACTCCACTTTTTATCTGTTCGATATTTACTTATACTTTGCTATATCTTACCTTAAAATGTTAGTTTAAGCAGTTAGGATCGATAAAATTATGCACATGTTTCAAATTAAATCATTTGTTGATTAATAACAAGTATTATATAAATATATATAAATATAAATTATGCCTGTCTAAACACATAATTTATTAATATTTATACTTATGTTTATTATATCACTAGTTTACACATTTACATCTAATTCAGAAAATTGAATCTTCGTATTAGTAAATGAACTACTACTACTACTACTATACATTTTCATGAGATCATAAGTTGCGCAATAAATACTATTTTTATACACTAACTTTATTTTTATACATTAATAAGAACTTATGCATATGTTAGTTAATTTATGGTATGTTATGGTATGGTATGAACTTATGGTATGTTAGTTAATTTATAGCGTTAATTCAATACAATTTGACATTCAGTAGTGTTCCTCCAATGTCTTTAGAATTCTCTCCCTCAAATTCATTAGAACATTTAGACTGTTACATAAATGTCATCTCTCTCAAAAATCCCATATTGAATTTCGTAAACTGTGTATTGACTTAGTAAAAATTATCGAAAAATTAGATCTAGATAACTCTAAGTTCAGATATATATATCATTATCATCATTTCTCCATTACTACAATACTACATATACAAAACTATACGCAAGCATAATTTCTTTATCTAAAGGATGACCTAATAATAAGGTATAATCGGAACGTATGTTTTAAGAATTTGAAATACATAAGATAGACAATCTCATACGTATTATTGCACCATCAACAGGAAACCCATTGCATAATATAACGGTATTTTTGCATAGAATTTTGGATTCTAGTATTGAAGAATCGATATGTCAAAAATACCTTTCAATTTGCTAAAGATATAATCTCAGATTCACTTATCTGATAACTCCGTTCTTATTTCATTCGACATTGTCTCTTTTTTTACTAATGTTCCAATCGATTTAATTATTGAGAGCATCAAAAGTCATTACTCAAACATAGAAAATAACATTAATCTACCTAAGATTGAATTTATTAAAACGATAAGAATATAATATATTATAGGACCGTATGTGTGTATGAAAACTATAGAAATCGAAGCCTTAAACGGAGTTCTAGCTGGATCTTAATGCTTGTATTGTAATGTATACTATGTATCACGCAGTGATATCACGAATTAAATTGACTAGCAATTTAACAAATTTTTTATGCTTATTCGCATCTTCGAAACGATCTTAATAATGTTGAATGACATAAAATCGGATGGGAAGCCTCAGGCTTCAATTAGAGCTTGCATCAATATGTGTGCACATTTACAAAAAGTCATTCGAAAACGAAATGGAAATAACAATTTTAAGATGGTTGTAAAATGATTTTTCTTAAGATTTGTTTGAAGCTTTTACTATTTGAAGATAATACTATTACTATTTGAATGATATTCTCCATACATACGTATCATTTCGAGGAGGCATGTTCAAAAAATAACTGCATTTAAAGTTAATTTTTAACTTTAACAAATGCTAAACAAGGAGTTTCCTGAGCCAGATAAGGAGTGACAGTAAATTTTCATTATTAACGCAGAAACGGTTTTTTAGAAATTCGCTCAAAAACTAAAGGATAAATATAATACGAGTATAGATAAATATAATACGAATCTCTTAAATCGAAGAAAATGGAGACAAATATTAATTATAAAATCTTAGAAAGTTGCTTTATTACTTCACTAATATCCACTTCGCATCATCAACTCATTCTCAAATAGCGGTGTACACAGAGAGATAAAAATTACTGTTGGGAAATAAAGATTATTCAAAAATTGAAATTTGCAGCAATTTTTGAGCAATAATTTTTTTCTACACTGAACGATGCTCTCATGCGCTGGCGCTTCGGGCGATTGTATCGCAACGCTTGTCTTACGGGAGAAGCTGCTTGTTGCACTAGCCAATAATTCTACGTTCTTAAGTCTCACTTTGTAAAACTTTTAGAAATGATGCAATACTACTTCCGCTGCGCGGTAAAAGTTGGATTGAGTTCAATTTATTAAATATCTATTATTTCCCAGCAAACGAGATGTGCCGTTGATTGCCTCAACTTACGCTTGCGAGGCAAGCGTTGCCGCGTTCTGTGTGCAGAAGCCAATAGTCAATCTTATATTCATTCAAGATCTTAAGTACAATCTTAAGAAATCATGAATCAATCAGAAGGCCGTATTAGCGTCTTAAGACATTTCTTAAAACTAAAGTTTATTAAGACAGTCTTGAAATAAAAACGGACTATGAATATCGCTCTACGTTTAGGACACTACGTTTAGGAGTAATAAGAAGGAAATCAAACCTGAGGTCTGAAAGTAGGCTCGAAACACGATAGAAAAACCCAGCAGATATAATTTTTTTCAACCGACAGCTTGAGTTTGATCTCCTTTTTCTTACTCTGTGATCTAGGACATGTGTCTCGTACACTATTAATAGAGAACATAAATATGCGATAAAGGTAGAAAACGAATTATAATAAGCTATTTTACATTTTCGTTTCTTCAATTGATGGAACTAATAAAAAAAATCATCATTCGATGGCTTAACTCTTAGGCCCAGTTTTACAATTCATCTCTCAGGGACGAAATCTACAAACATTGTTCAAGATTCAAGATGGTTTTAAGCTAGTACTTGAGATTTCATGAACCAATCAAAGAATATCATATTACCATAACCATATTACCATCTTAAGACATTGCTTAAAAACGGTCTTGAGATTAAGAATGGACTTGATTTCGGCCATGGTTAACTCTTAACTGAGGTTAGTTTCACAATTCATGATTAACTCTTATCCGAGGTTTAACTTATTTCTCTTTTCAATTTTAGCATTAGAAAGAGATAATGAATAAATTAAACCTCGGTTAAGAGTTAATCATGAATTGTGAAACTGGGCTTTATTAAAGAAACTCGATTATAAGAGAATTAGGCAAACTATAGGCGGGAAAACAGATTGCCACGTGTTCAGAAAAATTATTTAAAATTACCGTTTTAATGACGAGTTAAAGGCATCTAATAATCTTTAATGACTCGTGTTAATATCACGATTTATCGCTGTATGCAATGTGTGTCCGATAAAGTGTCCGATAAAATGTGTCGTTTAGAGAGCTCTGACCGATATTTTGTATTTCCTATTCCTTCGAATTCTCCATTCTCGAAAACTTCGTGTCTTATAAATTTTTCTTCGTTTTTCTGAAGTACTGTACTGAATTTTATAAATACCTTAATAGGATGTTCCATGGAATTGCTGTCGAACGAGAGTAAGGATTGTAATAGTTCATGACTATTCCGAATAGAAAATAAAATTTCTACTGAAGACGAAGACTGGTAAGACTCCGACGTTCGGCACAAAACTGAGGCAGAGAAGAGTAAGTTTTGGAAAAAGAAAGAAAAGATTTTAGAATATTTCAGGTAGCAAATAGTTGCAATTGGTTCATATTCCTGAGTAAGAGGGGATATTTGCCCCTTCTCTAATCGAGAGACGCATGTTGAAAAAGTTTTACAATAATTAGATAATAAAGTGATAAACAAATTTACTCACATGCATTTTGGACACAATTCTGAACTACAATGCTCCATGTCTATGTTCTAAGAGTGCAACTTTCGCAAATGTGCATATGTATGTACATATATGTCATACACAATACTAGTGTGGTACAATACTGGTGTGCTCAGTACCGTATGTTCTTTCCTATTGCGAATTCTTCATTTTAAAAAAGTATATGTGTTTTATTATATTATAAATTATTTATACATATTTTTTTATAACAGTGATTAATAACGGTGATTTATAACGGTGATTAACAATAAATCGAAAAAGGTTAGGTGACACGTGCATGCCGATCACCAGAAACATCTAGAACAGGCTTCAAAGGTTAATGAATTAAAACATTATATTATAAATGACCTTATTTTGCATGTGATGAAGAAGTATACTTCTTTCCTTGCCACATACTGAATAGGCAAACTATCTTTCATCGCTATGTATAAATCTGTGAGTATTTAGGTTACTTTAGAAAGAAAAACTTTCGCATATCTAAAATATATTTATAAGACAGAAACATAAAAATGAAAAAACAATCAAATAAGAAATAATTGAAAAAAAAAACATTAACGATAATTTTATTAGTGTTTTTTGGTTGTTTTTTCATTTCAAGCATATATCTCGCAAACATATGATTTCTCGCTTATATATATTTTTATATGTGCTGTAAGGTTATCACTAGGGATGCACCGATAAATATCCGGTATCCGGTATTATCCGACACTTTTTTACTATTCGACCGGATATCGGATTAATATTCAGGATATATCCAATTGAAATTTGATATCCTACCCAATTTGAGTTTTGGAGCCAAAGCAAAGTCATCGACGCAAAAAAATTCAGTGTGAGTAAGATTTCGGGGACTGTAAAGTGATACGCATTTAAGTAACGTTTATCAACAATTTACAATTCCTAAAAATCTTACTTTAGAAAATACTATCGGGAGCTTTCCAGCAAGAGACATAAATTGACACAAGAGGCATTTTGTCCTTGTTGTTTAATTACTTGTTGTTGATTAATCACAATGCTCCACGGAAAAAAAAGATTAGCTGCCACAGGTAAAAATTAGGTATGGCAGCTAAATTCAGTAGTATTATGTGGAGCCCTAACGTCGTATCTGCGAGGTCTAATTTTCATAGTTGTGAGGCTTAAATATTATCATTATAACAGAGCAACATTATAATAAGCATTTTGCTGTTATGTCGATGTATTGATCATTGCAGCAAACATTTTCTGTGTAGCAGACAATTTGATAGCAAGTACAGTTTCAGCAAACCACATTAACTGTGGTAGAGACAATTTTCTTTTACACATCCGATAACTATGACAACTAATTTCTTGTTGCTAAATAAATTGATCTGTAACAGATATGCATACTTTGTTATCACGTTCTTATATTAGCTACAGCAATAAATCCTTTGTACTAGCAAATTTCATTTAGTTACAGTAGCTAACACAATTTCAGGTAATTAGAATTAGCTATAACCAGAAACATTTTTTTTCTGTGTTAATTTACTTGTAGCTTGCCTTTATGTATAAGAGAATTTGAAAACTATCCTAAATTTATGAAACATCTTAAACATATGAAAGATATTTAAAAGTAAATTGTCCGTACTCTCAATGTAAAAAAAGCATATGATAATGTAAACTCTTGCACTGGTCATTTGTCAAAGTCTCATAGATGTAATTTTTTACCATGTCCAAGAGCAATCTAACAGAGATGTATTTGAAGATTATAATTTTGAATTTTCTTGTTTAAATTCAGCATATGAGATTGTTTTTTTGAGAATTGAGAATGTAAAAAAAAACATAAAGAATTGCGATTTTTTTTACATTCTCAATTCTCGTTTTCAAATGCTTTGTCTTTTCTTCCGCTAATTAATCGATTTTGAAACGAAGTTCCGAAAACTTCGCGCATCCACGGCTTCAAGCCTAGCGCGGACACGGACCGCGCTGAAGATCGTGTAATTCGTAAAGTGTTGTAATAATCGGTGCACGGCAGAAAGTGTGGCAACGTGAGTTTCACAAATGGGTCAGCAAGCGCTGCGAGAATGATAGCGGCATATTCGGGGCCAGGCGCGCATTTGGCAACGTATTTATCATCGCTTGCGAAAAAAGAGTCTTCCCTCGTCTGTCGCACGGCTGAGGATCATCCTCTCTCATTCTCTTTTTCCTTGCACGTGCTCCGTACAAGACGAAGAACGAAGAACGGCAGTTTCTTTGCTTGCAAGGCGGCGCGTCGTCGAAAGTTAGGATGCAAAAAAATATCTTCTCGGTGATATAATAATGTAAACGGTGATATTGCCTTACTGAGAGCATTGGAGGGAGTATAATTGAAAATATGTTGTCGCTGATAGTATAAAGGCGTCAAAATTGTACTAACTCTCAAATTGCACTACATCACCTAAAAATTCAATACTACTGTATTTCTATAGTAACCAAGTAACAAGGTGATCGCATGTGTTATGATTTCGCGTGCGAAAGATTGCTAAGTGAGTCACTTTTTGTTGAAGGTTACAATAAATTTGTCTGCATTTACTTTGGAAGTGCAGTAAAATTCTAAATAAAATGTGTTACACGTTTTATGAATTATATCATTGTTCTTTGCTTCCTTTCACTGTCCATGAACTTCAAGCTTACGTCTTTCTATCGAATTGTGCACTGAACAAAAGCTGTATAGAATACATTGCGCAACTTTTTTCACGATGTCTTAAATTTTCGTTACCATTTAGTAATTTTAAAAAATCATTTATAATTATAAGATACAGTATCAGAATTTTAAGGAAAATTTAGTAAATTTGTTTTAGTGTCGCCGACCGGCTCGCAAGACTGGCGGCATTAAGGGATAAAAAAAAATCGATTTTTTGTATTGTACTTTTTATTGTATTTTTCACATGTATTTGAGTTATAGAATACGTATGTAAAAGGATTTTTGCGAATTCGCAAAGGTTACAAAAATCTGCCTGGAATGTAGCCTTTGGAACACGCTCAGGAGCAGGTAACAAAGTATTATATATTTCGGAAAAAACTAATGGACTCAGAGACGAAAGCGGCTTTGCAGGATATGTACGAGAAAGAGGAAGAAATGCCCTTTATGATGGTGGAATAGCAGATTAATTGTAAGTAATATTGTTCGAGTGTTACCGCTATGTAACCAGTAAAACTTCAATCGCGTTTTTCTCGAAACAGCATTTTCTTAATTGGTGATCATGATTTCTCAAAATCTACTTGACCAATTGCGTCCAAATTTTACGAACATGTTTAACGCATATAAATCTGAACCACAAAAAAAAGTCAAAATGTTTATGTTTGGTAATTATGGTGATGAGGGGAGTCCCGATAACCTTGACATATGTTGTCAAGGTCATAACCCTGAGTAACCTCCAACAAGTTTGAGGCTGGCTCCTCTCATCATAATTTATTTTTATCTGGAGACACTGATAGTGTCTCGGCGCTAAGCTACGCGCAGCGACACTGCCGTGGCTACTTTACGCGAGCCGGCGAGTTGCCAGGAATTGAGATTATTGGATCTCAATAAGAAATGAACATTTCGTTTTTTTATCCTCTTCGTCAGATTTTTTCTTGCTCTCAAAAACTCCTCACTTCTCAATTACTTGTTATTTCTCTATTTGATTACGCTGACCGTCATTCCGACTCTTAATCAACATCTGCTAAATCATGTGCAGCGTATCCAAAATTCTCTCTCCGCTTCTCCTATTGCGTCCGTAAATACGATCATATATCTCTGTATTACTAGAGATTTAACTGGCTTAAGATTTGGCAACGTTTTATTCTTCACCTATGCTGTTTTATATTTTCTCTTCTTCGTTCCAATACTCCTCTATATCTGCGACGTCTCCTTTAATTGAACTCTGAATATCATTTCTCTTTTAATCCTCTTGTTACCAGATATCAAGATTACTTATCCTTCCCCATATATCTACTAAATTCCATGCCGCTCTCTTCTACACCTCTGTCAAATATTTTAATTCCCTTCCTGATTCAATAAAAACCTCTTTCTTTCTGTCCTCCTTTCATTCCGCTGCCTCGCGTTTCATCGCCTCACAGAGACTGATGTAATTGTGTTTGCGGGTGTATGCGCGTGTATGTATGATTTCAGCTGTTAGTTTACCTCTTATTGCATTGTTGTCTTATTCTGATAGACTTTGTAACAGCAATTTTGCTGACACCTTTGTAAGCTACTATTGTTTATTATTATTTATGTTTATGTTAATTATAGTCTATTGTATCATATTTTATGTTCTATTATTCTGTTAACAAGATTTTTCATATAGCTTTGCAATAAACTAAATTAAATTAGATTAAATTAAACTGATTTTATTTTATAGCACTTTAAAAATAAAAAAATTCAAAAAAATCGGAAAATAATTTTGCCAAAATGACGCCATTTTTTTTCTTTCTAATATTTTTTTTATCATGGATTTTTATCATAAACGATAGCCAAACTTATATGCTTTAAGAATCTCTTTGGTTTTTTCAGATGAATAGCCACAATCATGATCATCGTGTAGTGCCTTATTTTTGCCTGATTCTCGATAACAACCAAAGAACTAGTTAAACAATTTTACAATTATGGACTTTCAAACTTCTGACTGGATGTTTATTTCGAGCTGTAATATCTTAAGGAAAAAGTAAATAAGATTAACTTAGAGCGATTTTTATTACGTATCATAAGTTAGTTCGTTGGCATTGGAAGAGATTACATAAATACGTTTTCTTTACTATCATATCACTGATGAAGATTTTGTAAATTGAAACATTTGATAAAATTTGAAATTTATAGCGTTATTACGAATGTAATAAAAGACGAATTTTATTAGTTAACTACATTTGCTCGTTTTTAAAAAAAGCTTCGACATTTTAATTTATTGCTTTATTTTTGCCATGATATTACATAAACTATTATATAAGGCTTATTTCTTGAAAAATTACAATAAAAAAATTCTAAAAGATATTTGAAATATGTACTAATATGTAGAAAAAATCCTGATTTGAATAGATTTTACAAATTTTTCAGAAAAAATTCGTGAAAATAGCCTAAAAATCAAACTTCTAGACCCGAATTCCTCTCTTAATGACACACGGCTCTCTCGAGACACGGCGAGAGAGTCGCTCGCATAAAGGACAGCGGGCATACAAAGCTCCCTGGTTGATTTTGCCAGTAGTTATATGCTTGTCTCAAAGATTAAGCCATGTATGTCTCAGTGCATGTTGAATTAAGGTAGTAAATTTGTTTTAAATATTACTAACTTTTGTTTTCAACATCCTAAATTAATAAAATTAAATTCTAATTGCAGATGGCTAAAGCCGAAACGTTCAATCTAATACCCATTATTAATGATTATTCTTTTAATACTCATTATTAATGATTATATAAGTGTAGATTGCGCTCCTCTTACCGCGCTGACTCTAAAGTAGTCCTCTGTATTATATTTTTACAATTATTAAGAGTCCTATATATATATATATATATATATATATATATATATATATA
>NW_012130072.1:629504-648241 GCF_000143395.1 Atta cephalotes
TATATATATATATATATATATATATATATATATATATATTCTTTATTCTAAAGTGTCATGTAGTAAAATTAAGTTACTATAGTATTTTTAAATCCGACGGAATTTTCCGAACATTTCTAAAAGTATACAAAAGCAATCCCTTCTTAGTATTCTGGAAACCGATATGGTCAAACCAAGTAAAAGTCAAGAGCTTGTAAGATTGGCAGTTTCAAAAATGATACAACTTTATAATAATACTTCGTAATCATATATATATATATATATATATACACACACAATTCTATATCGATCTGATGCATAAATATAATCTATAATTGACTCAAAATTTTTCAGAAAACTTCAGAAATTTATTAAAAAGGAAGTAATAATTTGTGGCATTTTATGTTCTAATTAGCTTTATGGTACATTAGCTCGACAAATTATATCAAGATGAATTTACAAAACGAAAGAAAAATTTATTTCTATATGAGAGGGAGAACTTGAAACAGCTTGTAAATAATATCCGTTGTAGATAAGGATCCAATTAAAGCTCATTAAGAATATGTTTCGACATCCATACGCTACTGCTCGAATTTCAGCGAAAATGAACATAATTTCTTAAGTGCGTTAAAAAGAGTATCTCCTAAGTGTAATAATATCACAATCGCGAAAAATGTATATAATTAAATAGTTGCGGTAGCACTCAGCTCAAGTATACATTAACGTAAATATACCTCTTGCGATAATTTAATTATTGTGTTTTGCAATTAAAACGAAAATGTTATAGGGTCACTACATCAGTCAATGAATAAATAAGAAATTCATGATATAAACAGTGCATTGTAGTGCGTGTATAAAAGAGAAAAGACAACAAATTAAAAATAAAAATAATAGCTCAAAAAAAAATAATAGCTGGTTGTTTAATTTTTAAAAATATCATAAATTATCTTTAAAAAATAAGACAAAAATGATAGTTTTAATTAAAAAGGTGAAAAACCAAGAGTGAAAATACAAGAAACACTAGTAAATGACCGATAAGTTTCAATTAATGACCAATGCGTATTAGTAAATGACCAGTTATACAAGTTAATACAAGTTTTTCTTTTAAAAGAATATGTAGATTTCAATAAATATACATTTGGATTCAACAAAAATGTCTATTAAATAACTGGATTCTTTATATAATTATATTTATATATCTTTTTTTACGTAATAATATATTTATTGATCAAAATCTTCAAAATATGTATTTTTATAATTCTAGACTTGAATGAAAGCATAATCATAAATTTTATAATATAATTATTTAAAAATATAATTTAATAATTATTTAATATAATCATAATAAAAACATAAATCTTTTATCTCAATAAGAATATACTTTGGTAAACGTAGCTTACCAAAGTATTAGTAAGTTAGCTTTAGATAATATTTCAGTATTTCTGACACTGATTTCAGGATATTTTCAAAAATAAATTCATCCATTTTCTACCAAACCTATTATTTACAAATAGATTATTTTTTTCTAGAAAAGATTGCACTTCATCTTGCACATTACTTGTATACATTGGCAATCCCAATTTTGCTTTGTTAATTATCCAAGTTTTAATTCGTTTTTCTTCTTTTGAATAAAGAACAGGCGAAGGTCTCATTTTTTTTTTCAATAGATACATTTTCATGTATCTTATTAAAAAGTGTACCTTTTGGTATTTTATATTGCTGTGATGCTTTATTTATACTCATTCCATCAACGCGTACACTGTTAATAGGATCTTGCAACGTTTCTTTTGAATAAGAAAATCTGCAGTATTTTCTTTTTCCTTTATTTTTCTCAGAACATAAAGATTGTTTGAAAATAAAAATAAATTCTAAAGGTATATAAAAAAGAAAAGGAAATAAATCAATTATTTTGTCCTTATTCATTTATATGTTAAAGCAATTTTTTAATTCGCTACTTTATATGTGATAAAAATAACTTTATAACAATAATGGTTAACACTTTTCAAAAGTACTAATATAAAATAAAAATTGTGAGAAGACTAATATTTACTTAGATATTCTCTAAATCTGAATCAATGGATAGTGACTGATTACCCAGTGGCATATTTATAACATTAATAATCAGTGAAATTCAACTAAAAAAGGTAGAAAATTTGAGCACCATAAACTTAAAATACTAATATTTGCACGTTTCAATGTTCCAATACTATATTTATTAAATTTATGCGGTAAAACAGTTAGTTAAAAATCACATAATAAAGGTTAGCAAGGTTAGAGATAATTTCATTCACTGATTACCAATAGCATACTTGGTTGTGAATCAATGAATAATCACTGACAGCAGTGATTATTCACTGATTCACAGATTTAGAGAATACATGAAAAAAATATCAAAATACGGACATCTAACCTCCAATCTGTTGACACTTAATCATGAACAACATGAATGATCATTTACTGGTGTACCCGCTTTGTATTTAGTTTACTGTTAACAGTTTACAGTTAATAACTAATGTATCATTTACTGATACAAATGAAAACAAAATGCTCCAATATTTGATCCATAAGAAATATAACTAAAAAAGTATAAAAATACAATAATAAATAAGCAATACAATAATAAATAAAAATTTAACATTATGCTATCCTAAAGAAATTGATTTCCTTTGACAAACAACAAATACTTAATACAAAAGTTACTTCTTTTAATATGCGTATTCTATTTTGCTTATAGTAAATTTCTGTTATAAGTACATTTATAAAGGAAAGTAAACATTTTTCATTTTTTTTACGTAATATAATTACATTTTCAAGTGAAAAGTGATATTTTAATTAAATTGTGAAATTGAATTTAAAAAATATCAATTAATTTACGATTTATTATTTTAAAAATCTTATTATTTTAATATTTTTCTGAAGTAGTCATTTACTGATGATTGTTCAGAGACTGGTGTAATGACCCTAATAGGAAGCGAAATTTCGTGTCATTCGTATAAACAGTTTTGCATATAATTGATTTTATAATCCAACTGATATATATATATATATATATATATATATATATATATATATAACTACTAATTACGTGCAAGATTACAATTTACTAATTAATAGAAGTTGTACATTTATCGTAACATATGTGGTAACATAACGCGTTAATTTTTCATTATATTATATTTACATTCGCAAACAAAAAGATTATATGTTGTTATAAACGATATCTGATCAGCTTTAATGAATATTCAGTTATTTATTGAATATTCAGTTGTGAGAACACTGTATATTATAATGATTCTAGATCTGCGTAAATGATTCAACACATTCAAAAAAACGGAGTAGCAAAACTACAATCAGCATCTTCGGTGAATGATAAAAAATAATAATTTATTAAATGATGAAAACGATTACAAACACACACGCACGCATGCACGCACGCACGCACGCACACACGCGCACACACGCACACACACACACACACACGCACACACACACACACACACACACACACACACACACACACACAAAATATACTGCTACTGTTGTTACGTTAATGTTTTGTAAATATTATATATTTGAGTTAATGTCATTCTTTCATCGTAACTGAGTCTTTGATTGGTTGTTATTTTATTTTCTTTTTGATTAAAAAACGATGTAACTTTAAAGTTTAAAATTACAACTATTTTTAAAGAAGTATATTACGTTTTAAAATTTGACTGACCGACAAGTCAAGAACTAGTTTTTGATTAAATAATTTATGTTTAATTGTTTACGATATGGTTGATTGCTGTAGTGGCTTCCTAACTTTTACTGATTTAAAGTTGTTTTTTTCCATAAATTCATCTCTGATAAATAAAAAAATTTTTTTTTTGATCACAATTTTTAAACATTCATTTGAGTTTCTTTCCAATATTGAGGTTCTTTTAGTGAAGGGAACTTTATTATGACAAATTAGTCAACACGTATATGTTTATATTTATAATTATTTATGTCTCTGAAGAGGGTTAAAAAATGGACCGAATGTATAAATGTGTTAATTTAATAATGAATTTTGTGTTACATTTGTATATTATTTCGCGTCTGACCCTACTTGTCCTTTTTTCACTTAATTTTTTAAAATTATATTCATTGATTTCTTTTGGTTAAACTTAGTTCACGTATGTTATATGTGAAAGCACAACACATCGCTGACCTATGGTCTTCCCGAAAAGGAGAGATACATATTGAAGGGAATAAATTTATTCGAATTATTTCTTGAACATGAATTCGCTTCAAACTGTTTTTCTTATGTAAAACTGTTCACATGATTATTAACTGTGATTATAATAAGTTGAGAGAATAGTTTTTGTATAAATAAATTTCTGTAGAGGCAAAACTATATATTTTATCTCTTATCGCTCAAATTTTTAGCAATAAAATTGTTCTTAGAAAGTTTATGATGAGAGAGTAGCTAATGAATATAAATAGTAAAAAAAAAACGAACATATATCTTATGGATACAATGTTTTAATCGAATATTTGATATGTATACATATATCTGCATACATTAAGTTAATAATTCGCTCAACTCAAGGACATGTACCGTGTAAGAACAGGGTTCTTCACTCTGTGTGACATCATGCAGCTAATATATTGTCGATTCTTGTTTAACTGAATGTTTCGTTTAACGTTGTCAAATAAATGATCGTCTCCTTTCAACTAAGTAAAAAATAATGTTAAAAAAAGTATAAAAATAAAAAATATACTATCCTAAATTCTAAACATTGTTTCAGTAAATATGCTGGCAATCTAACAGCAGTTTGATTTTGAGATATTATTTTTATCTCATGTAGTGTATCGCAACAATAAATTGAAATGAAAATCGTAAAATAAACGGAAAAAAATGTTGAAAATATGTATATTCGATGAAATGTATTTATGTAGGTATATTGGTATATCTACATCACTTCTCAAAATTATGCAATAAAATTTTAAAATTCGACACGTATGCAGCGTTTAATGTAAAATCCGCTGCTGCTGTTGCTTTTAAAAGCGCACTTCATATTAGCGGTGTTTTTAACGTTGGATATAATTTAATTACAGTTATGAAATATGAAAATTATTTGTCTATAATCTAAGCAAAAAATAGATAAAGAATCATTTTTAATTATTAATTACTTACATAATTTATATATTAATTATCTGTATTATATTAATTATTTTTGTTTATCTATCATATGTAATTTGTTTATATTCTCTATTATCTTTTTTACGTAAAAAAAGAAATATTATATATATAGAAATAATAAATTATATATAGAAATATAATATATATATATATATATATATATATAGACAGATTCAAAGTGCATCTGTTTATTATAATATTTGGATACACAATTCTGCGCTTTAAATAGCTTCATAGTTAGTGACATTTTCATTTCCAGAAAATCAAGTTTTCTAACAAATATTAATTATGTATCGAATATCAGTACAATCTTTCATTAGGATTCTGTGATCTAAATGGGAAAATTGGTTTTAGATATTGCATGTGTATACTATTCATCTAACACTGTTTCAAATTGCCTAGAGCTTACTCGGTATACGAATACAAAAAGAAATTGGAGCAAGGAAAAATGAAGTAAGAAACGTGTCTTCTGCACGTTAATTAAAAGTGCTGCAGAGGAAGTTGCCAACTAAGAAGAGTGAAGCTGAATGAAAACAGCTGCCACTCGATGACGACACAGTCTAAGAGCGCGCTTAGTTCGGAAGTTTCACCATCGTTAGTTTCACGAGTGGTTATTAGAGTCAGTGCCTACCTAATAAGATATTACCGAAGCATTCGAAGGGGACAGCATCGATTTCCTTCTCAAAAAATTTCTTGAGAAATTTTAATCGAATGTTTCTGAAAATGTTTAAAAATGTCAACCCAACAGGTATAAATGATAATTTTTATAAATGAAAAATTGATGAAGGTAACTGGACACACACAACTTCGATTCTTATTAATACTCCATATATATTTGGTGAATTTAGAATTCAATAATGCTGTAGAAATTCGACAATATTTTACTCATTTAAGAGAACGGAAAAGTAATAGTTAATGCAAAATATATCTTTCCACATGATAATGCGCATCGAAAATTAAATAGGATTATGTCTTTGATTTCCGGATAAATTCCGGCTAAATTCCTCTGACAGTCATTTACAGAATTGTTTTTCTACATACTTTACGTGATTCTAAGATTACTTTCACGATGTGTTCGTCTCCAAAAATAATCTGAAGTAATAGTGAATCATCTGTCAAACTGATGTTAGAGTTCTAAGTTTGTGACACTCCGTTAGACTTCAGTAATTTAAATCTTAATTCATTCAAACTTTCATATGAACATTGCTCTTCTATGAATTTCTTCTTCCTCTACTTGAAATTTATACTAATTTTTCTATACTCAAACGTCCATGCACCCTTCGATAAAGTTGAAACGAGTTCGCGGAATTGATCGATGTGAATAAATCAGATGAAATCGTTAGTTTTGTGAAATCGAGAACAACACACACTATTAACCGTGAAGTGTGGACGAAGTGTGCAACGTGTGAAAACAACTACTTCGTATCCCAGATTTGGTCCCCAAGATTCGTCCCATATATTGACTTTTCAATTGTATTGGTTAAGATAGATTGTTGTATTGTTATTCATATATATATATATATATATATATATATATAAGGATGGTCCACTTAAATCGAACATCTTGAGTATATCGCTTATTTTTGATGATACAAAAAAATATTTCAAACGAAAGTGGAACGGTTTCGAAGGGAACGTATTTTAGTCATGTTGTCTTTTTTCTAGATGGAGATGCCAAAAAGATACGAAGATCACTTTCACTTTTTTAAATGGAATTGTATGAATTTTTATATCAAAAATAAACGAGATATTTCAGATAAGTGATTTAAGTAGATACGTTCATAAAACGTGTATGTACTTAGTTCTCGAAGTTTTCAATACAGATCAATGAAATATCAATGAATTCTTGTTACGACAAAATAGAAAAAATAGACATCTTAATTTTTTCCGGAGGAAAAAGGACATGCTTCTGTCTTTCTTTACGTGAACTGAAATCACATTGCTTCAAGGAAAGTAGAGCAGATAATCGTTTCGATGGATTAAATTTTCCCTGTGTTTCTCATCCTCTCTTGATCTTGCTAATTTCGAACATCGTTGTTGTTATCTAGAATAATTTCTGTTATGAGAATTCGTTTGTTCATCCATATTTGAGTCGTTTGCGAGTCTTTTTGAAATTAAGACGCATGATAAAGCTTATCTTCAATTTATAATTCTAAATTACGAATTTCTCAATGGCATATACCACAACGCAAGATGTTGGCAGCTAATATTTTATATTTTAATCACATAATAATTAAATAAACAAACGTTTTGACCTTAAATTGCGTCATCTTCAGTTACACAATTCCTTCATCCAATTTACGCATACGAATATATTATCACACCAACGCAACAAAGAGAGAGTTTTATATCTCGCGTTATAACTTGTAAAATTAATCCGAAAGGACGCACGTTAATATCAAGTTATATTTTCTAAGTAGAACCTTAAAAGAGAAAGTAGTCAACTATTGTATCTTATTATACTCCTGAGAATTTGTTATTAAAATCAGTCAAGTACTCCCGCTCATCTTTCTTAGTTATTCCATACATAATTTCCTTAGATAATTTTCTTAAGATTCTAATATGGAATGAGTATTCTTACATTAATAATAATAAATTATAATTAAAGTAATATATAATAAATTATAATTAAACAACAATAATCTAATATGTACAATAGCTTCCGTAAGGATTTTATCAGGATCACGTAGTAAACTTGTTATAATGAATCAATTAATAAAGTCTTTATGTTCAACTCAAATCATGACAATTCGTTTATAAATAATTTTTGAAAAAACTGATGGAGAAGGTAACGCCGGAGTTACGGGGGGGGGGGGGAAGTTATATTAAATAAAAGAAAATATGCTTCGGGTAATCGCTCCGGATCATTTTGTATGTTAATAACATTTATTTATTTTTTATGAATATCATTTCAGACATGAATTTTTTTTTTAAACAAACACTCTGAATCTAATACTGAAATATTATCCCAATCTAATTCGTGTCCATATTCCAGCTGATGCTCTGATACTACCGTGCGCAAATCTTTGGATTTCTTAATGTTTCTATTCTTATGTTTCTTTATCTTTTGTCTTTATCTTTATCTGTTTTGATTTTCCTTTTCGTCTGGTCTATACGAAACGTCACAATCGAGACAGCTTATTTTATATACAGCATTACATTGCTTCATCATCTCTAATTTATTCTTATCCTCCTCCCAATCTAACAACAGAATTCAATGGCTTTATAGGCAACTTTGAAATCATTTTTTTTCGCCAGTTAGTTTTAAATTTTACCGAGATTTCATATTTGGTATAGTAAAATAATTTTGCCGATTATTATTCGAATCATTAATATTCATGGTTTTAATCGCATCTAAATTCTTTTTTCTCGATAATGTTTTAATTCTACTATTAATTGTGGAGAAGATTATGTCCAAAGAATAGCCATTAGAGAATTTTCTAAATTACGAATTCTAAGAAAGTGCATTTGCAGTATCACATCTATGATCTCAAATTCTTTAAATATCAACATTCAAAAAATATTCTGTTAGGGGCCTATTTCAGTGTTAATGTCAAAGGATTTTTCATTTATATACGACTTCAAGAAGATATTCTACAAAGTAAAGGAATTTATATTTTGTATAACCATAAAGTGCTGGATTTAGAATTATAATTCTCTCAATGCTAAAAGAATGTTATTTGTACTGATAGGCACGCGTAGCTACGGTAACATGTAAATGACAAACTTCTAACAAATAAGCGTGCCGCTAATATCTTGTACATCTTCTTATTTCAAAAGGCTATTCGAGTTATTATTATATAATAGAGTTTTCTATAGAGGAACTTATTTTTGATCACAATTCATGTATCCTCATTTTTATAGATGAATACGTATTATAAATATCATATGATTCATGTAAGATTTTTTAGAGGAAATGCCAAGAGGAATTCCCTCGCTTATCGTAGAATATTTTTTTTTTGATGAAACTATAAATTTTTCATGCGATATCTATGATGTTTTTATATTAGTTTAGAATAAAATTATTTTTATCTCAAGTTATATTTTACATTATATTTAATAGATAGATACATTACATATATATGTGTTAAAATAAATCAGAAGATGAAGAATTAAACTGACAATTATGTTGAAATTTTGCTAAAAATTCGGCTTCATATTTTGAAATATTTAGTATTTGAAAAATATTTTTCTCAAAATTATTTACAGTACAATTATTTATTAAAAGTGAAATGTATGTACTAACTTTTAAATAATGTTCATGCATTATTTGAAAAACAAACTTTCAAGATGCGTTTTGTCCAAAATTTATAATTTACAGAAAATGAGAAAGAAAATTAATATTCTTTTTTTTTAAACAAAGAACGCTAAAAATAAAAAACAATATTTGCTATCTGTTATAAAATCGACATTTCTTTCTCTCCTCTAAAATTATTTAGAAACAAATCGAAAGTAAAACATTCTGTATTTTTTTATTTGTCATTATTGAGCAACGTAACATTATCATGAATATTAATAACAAAATTGTCAGTTATAAAGATATTAGTGACAGAGATTAAAGACAGAGATAGAAGAATCAATGTACGTATTTAAATTCGATAAATGTCAAGTAATTTATATACCTCGTGTCATCATGTCTGTTCCCGATACGGTCCACTCTGAAAGAAAAAAATAAAAGAATAATCATTTCTCACATGCTTGATACTGTGTACCTACAGTCTACAGTTACATTTTATCACGCAACATATATATGTAAGATAAATTATATCAAAATTCTTGTTATGTACAATATGTATTATTTGAGAATATATATCTGATAATTCGTAAAAAAATTTTAAACCACAAACAATTGAAAAATTTAATTTTTTATTAAATCGTACAACTATTATTAATTTTTAACAAAATTGTTAATAATTATATTTCAATTACAACTTAATATAAAAATTTAAAGATGTTTAAGAAATATTTATTATTTATATATAGCAAGGAATAATGTTATTTCGCATTGTATTTTATTGTATATAAATTTATAAACGTATAAAATTTTGATATATATCATGTATTTTTTGTGAACGTAAATTTAATTAACATGATTTTAGATCAAAATCATGTGCATCGGAAGATAAAAAAGGTTCGTTGAAAAGGTGAATGCACTTGACTGCTTGTAGCCCGCTGTTTTCTGAGTTTATGGGTACCAATCAGCATCTGTCAGAGAAACGTGAGTGCAATGCCGAAAAGGAAACGAGGGTGTCTTTCTTTCATCGGGTGTTCCATTACTAAAGACAGGCCATACTCGACACGTGGTGTAATACATGCTGTTGGACTATATATGGTATGCCAGAAGTATGGTTGATGCTTTCATGAATCGTTTACTGACGTGGAGTCAATTTGTCTTTAATGAAAATTTAGGTGCATGTAACATTTTCTCGTGAATAGCCTTTTCTGGTGAATTATTATTCCAATTACGTGTTATTTTTGGACAGAAATAATCTCGATGTTCACGCAGCGCAAACGCAAATTGAAAGCAATTTTGTATTTGCAATTATAAAATATTTACTTTTAGAATATTATTAATGTGCAAAAACGAATTATCATTTATTCTCAATACTCTGAAAATTTTGCCTTTTGATAATTCTTGATCGAACAGAAATAAACGAAAATTATTATTTAATTTTCATTTAAATTATGGATATTACATACAAAAGTACATAGTTTTAATCGTTTATTTTATCAAGCTTAATTTTTAATTTTTAACAGTAAAAAATAAATTCCTCAAACATCACGTCAATATTTTTCACAATCATCAGTAAAATTATGCTGATTGTCACCTCGAAAACCACTTCTCATCAAATAACATTTTTGCATTAGCGTTATTATATTCCGAAAAATGGCGCAGCCAAATATAAAATGTCGTTCAATACGATTCAAGCAAACGCTTTCTAAATATTCCTTTGTTAGGAATATTACGTCCGACACTTTCTACCAAAATTTAATGTTGATAATTGACAGAAAAAAATTTAATGAATGTTAAACGTTTGTTTAAGTTTTTGACGTGAATGTGTTACATTCATATTAAATTAAATATTCTTTCATTAAAATCGTTTCAAACGATATTATTAAACCTTTTGACAAAATTAAGCCTCAAGCGATATAATCAGAAAATTGTTAATAGATACATTAATGATATCTGAAATATAAATTTAAATTTAAAGTTTATGGTCTGACGATTATTTCGAATAACAGTTGTAAAATGTTCAGTTTTAGTTTCAAACCACAGTTGAGTACATATAAATGTGTGCATATAGATAATGTTTAATTAATTATTAATAAAGATATATTTCCGTGCAAAAAGCATAAATTGTGATTTATGTTAAATAAATTTATATCTAGTCAATAAGTAAAGTTTCAAATATTCGATATTGTTTGACAATCGAAGATCTGTCTTTAATTAAATACAAGTAGGTCTCGTTTAGAAAATATTGTTTCTGGCAACTTTTAATTTTCGAATTACTGACATTCTGATCTTAATCCTTTATTCTTGAAATCAACAATGACCGAATAAATGATGTGAATGCATCGAGCGTCCCAAAGGGTCCACAATTCACTCGCCACGGCGCTGACCCAAGGTGGAGGTCATTACACCCAGTAAGCTCTCATTACTCCTCGATCGAACGACCTCTTCTCTCTCTTTTACTCTTCCTCTTTCTCCTCTACACTACCTCTTCGCAGCTTGACCCTTTCGTGTGCTTCGTCGGGCAACCGGTCGTTCCCTTCGAAAAGCTTCTTCGGCGACTTTCTTGCAGTCGGTAATGCCAACGAAAATTTATCGCATCTCGTCCCGGTCGACTCATCGATTTTCTCGTCTGCTTCCCTTGCCCGCCTTCCTGGCGGGCCGCCGAAAATCTTTAACCGCAAAGAGCAGACCGCTCTCGTGCGAACCACTTCTCTTCTTTTTGCTCATATCGACGACCGTCGCTCGTAAATCCACGTGGAATCTCCGTATATTGCCTAACTAGTTTGCCCGCATAGATTTACGGCATGTTTCACGTTGATTTAGCGCCGAGTTCGTTAAGAGAATACCGCGATAATGCTAAAAATGACGCGCACTTTCGCGTCGCGTTGTTTTCCATACGATTAATTCTAATCCCATACATAAATCTAGCGATAAATATTAAAAAATTGTTCTCTCAAACTAGGTAGTATTATACATTCGATGATTATATTCTACGTATCAGTTGTGATCTCGATTCCTTAAAGATTTTTCTAAAAATACTTTTAAATTTCCAAAATGCCATCTCAGTATAAAAATACGTTCATGTTCTCATAATAATAAAGATCGCATGGAGTTAATAAAATAATAACATTTGAATTTCATAAATTCATTGTAAATATGAAGACATATTACATTTTTTAAATATATATACTGCAGTTTTTTAATATGCTTAAGAAGCCTGTGAATAATAATTTGGTATAAAGTCACATGTGTTGCGTATACATTTAGTTATGTTTATCGATTATATTCGCGATAACGGAGAAGTTTCAGGGAAATTAATCTCATATGTAATATCGAAAATTCACGTTAATTCAATTTACAATATTTATGCCTATGTTATGCATGCGTCGGCTGGATTAGTCAGCTGACGCACGTCATGATTTTACTTGAATACGTAACAGCACATATCCATCTTACGCGAAATATATTTAGAGCGCGTTGTTATCCCGACCTACACACGCACGAAATCATTTGTTCGCGATTTGTTCACCATGTTTGCAATCTACCGGTTCACCTGACGTTAATGCCTGCCCATGATTGTTATGTTACCAAACATCATACATCAGTAATTAGCTTCTTTAATTTCATTCCTCTCTCATCCTATTTTAGCTAGTATCGTATAAAATGTTATTATAAACGCCAATGTGTAGTATTACTCCGATCTTCTAGTATTACTCCGATTTACGTATCAAATTTTATAATTATCATCACTGCACTATCAATGTAGTCATACTATTATTATTATTAGTTTATATATCATATTTTATAGTTACTATTAACACTAATATTAAACTATGTAGTTTTATCTTTCCTCTTTGTATTTATTACACTGAGATATATATATATGTACACACAATTTTCTAGATTTTATATTATTTTCAGGATCGTCCAGATGCTTTTAAAAGATTTAGCTTGAAACAGAAATCATGGATAGTGAACACTATCTGCAACTACGCAATTTCTTTTTTCATTTTGTTAACGTAGAAATAATGCGCAGTCCTATTCGCAGCGAGAACAAACGTCTGCGCCATTTGATTACGCGACAACATTGTTGGCTTACGAGTCATTATGCAACCGACAGCGTGGTCATAACTTCGAGTAAACGCAAGGAATCGGCACGAATAATGAATGAGAGAAAGGCCAGCCTGTACGCTTCTGCCTGAGCTCTCGACCGAGATAATCCGCGCTTATGGAGTAGTATGCTCGCGAGGAAATATCAACTCTTTAGAATTATATATGATTTTAAACTTTGCCTTTATCGCGTAGTTCACATAGATTTGCAGGATTTTTAATTTTCAAAATATTGTATCCAAGTAATGTCAAATTTCAAGATTTACTTGAGAGACTTACTCAAGATTTACTGTCGCATTGAGCGAACGGAGCATCTTTTACTAAAGCAAAAGCCGGAATGGAAGTCTTCGAAAAAAACCTTTGGATGATGGTGTTCTATCATGCACAGTCGTGCTAATTATACAGTATAAGTTTTCATACTTTAACTCTAATAAGCCATTAGTATTTTGGTCACCAGGATGTGAAACCTTGCAACTTTGTCACGCTATATCTCTGGACTGAATACGTATTTTTTAACTCAAAGCATGTAAAATTTATACCTCGAAGTCAGACAAAGACTTACATCATACAAAGAAAAATATAAATCAAATAAATATTTTATTTTCAATTAATTACGATGCTTCAAAGAAATGTAAAATAACAATGTAAAAAATCGCAAAAGTCCATGGTTTGCTAGGATTAAATTCTACTTGAAATATAATAAAAAGAACATTATATTCCTAATAAAACTGTAGTTAAATATTATTTGTTCGTTATTATAGACAGCGCATGAGATATTTATTGTAAAAAATATTTTTTATTGTTAAATTTTTTATCAAATATCTTTGATTCTGTATTAATTTTCCGTTACCTCGAGATTTAGACAGAATATTTGCTTTTATGATGAAATTCTATCATATGTTATTTTTAACATCACTTTTAAAAAAATTTCTTCAAATTATTCATCATTCTTCAAATTATTTATTCAGAAAGCGAGTTTTTCACGTCATTCAAATTTTTTAATTTATAATCATAATAATCCTGTACATTATGGAAAAAGTAATTTTTAATTTATTAAATAACAAGGCTATGAATTTTCATAGCCGCATAATTTATACATTTAACGTTCACACATTATTACATTTAAGTTGCCAATCTCGAGAGAATGTGGAAAATATTCAGCCACTGGTAGAAACTCTTTGTGTTAGAGTAATCGTATCACAGTCATTGTTCGACGTTTCATTGTAATACGAAGACTTCCGTAGGGGCAAAATTACGCTCTTCCGCGCTTCGTCATGTTTTTACCTATCATATGCATGACGAAATATTCGTGATAATTGCCGAAAATCGCAGAAGAAAAAAAAGAGTATCCCCAAAATTTCAGCGTTGGTCGATAAAAAAAATCTTTCGTTGCCGATCGAATTCACAGAGTCTATACTTATACAAAATTGGCGGCGAGGATAAAAAGCTTCATGGAAATTTTGGCGACACAAATTTCGCGACGTAGAACACGATGTATCCCACGCATCGCTCATCCTCGACGATGATCCGCAATATGCGTCATACGTACAATTTTGGAAACTTCAAAGCGAGAATTGAAATCTGGTGTGTAATGACGGTGAATTTTGATCTTGATGTTAAAAGCAAATGAAGCGATCACTGATGTGTTAATTCTTTTAAAATATATTCTCCGCGTCTGTAGCGCGTTGAAAAAATCAGATATTATAAGCGTTTCGTACTTTGACGCGTGTTTTAAACTACGTCAATTGACGAGCTTATGAAAATTCCAGAACGCCACGAAAACTTAACAGCGCGCCGCGAATTCGTGCTGATCTCATAGTCTCTGTCGATTCTCACGATCTATCGACGACGTGCCGCGCACCCGAGGACATTATTTCGATTAGCAAACAACGAGCAAATGTCGATTTGACCCGCAGCACCAAATTCAAATACGCATGTGACTAAATTTCGCGAACATTATACGTCCGGATGCGGGATGAGCGATTCACGATTCATCATTCATAGTAAATTCGCAGTAATGCATTGTTTATCAATACGGACTTTCAACTATTAACTATTCCTCGGTCATTGTTTGTAAAACCATTATATTGCTCTATATATGAACCGACACGAACTGACTGATTTGCGCTCTTCGATTTCGTAAAAAAATAATCGCCGCACTGAATTGACACAGATGATAAACAACGAATGTGAATTCGATGAAACTGCCTGTTCACATTATTCACGAATTGTTTCGTACAAATAGCGAACATTATTCACGGACTATTTCGTACGAATGGCGAACTGGGAATTGCGAATTGCGCACATAATCCGACGCTAGTTTAAACGACAATAATCCGATAGTTGGTGATAGTGCTGGCGGTATAATATTGATAAGCGTCAATTCCTCGCACTGTGATGTAACAAATCGACGATTCTTCTCGCACGCACAAGATGCATCAGATTACTGTCAAGTCTGCTACTTTCTCGCATCTTCATTTTTTTTTGAGATCAGATTATGGACTTCTGTCCGATCACTCGGCATTGCGTCGTCTGCGTCCCATTATCGAAAAGGAACTAAGTTTAACAAAACAGTTTACGAAAATACACTGCGTAGGAGCTCACGGTAAACAATTCTATAAAGGGATTCTTTCCTCTACTGTCATTTTGGGACGAATCTTCTTTTTTTTCAAAATTTAATGATCCTAGTCCTCGTTGACAAGATAAACTTGGCCAGTCGCTATGCACAGTTAAAGCTGGCAACGCTTTCCCAAAAATGATATGATATAATCAATACTCGAGGCGAGACGTGTCCTCCTCACTCAAGCGATCTCTCAAGACTTTTTTGGAACGAATCATCCCTCGTCGCCTCTGACTTAGGGCAATATCACATGTATCCGTTTTCTGTCGTACAACGAATTTTTCAAGCATGTCAATTGGCTGCATGACAGAGAGGATTTCGGACCTCTTTGTCCTATAGCCAATCAATAGACTTGAAAAAATTATCGTACACATGCGATATTGGTCTTACAATGGGAACTTTCCAGCGGAGGCACAAATCGACACAAGAGTCGTTCCGTCTTTATTTCTTACTGATTATTGAACAAGAACAGAATGACTCTTGTCAATTTGTATCTCATTGGAATTCTCAAAATTGACCTTTCGAGCGATCTATGGATGGATAGATCGATCGATCGATCAATCCATCGAGACTAGCGGCGCGGGAGAATTTTCGAAATTCGATTTCACTTTCTAGCAAGAACTTACGTTCGGCGTTTCATCGACCAATCCATATCTCGATGCGCGACGTATCCGGCAGACTTGTCACTGACGCCTCTCGATATTCGGTGTTGCTCGATTCTCCTCCTGGCTAACTGGCCCGTCGTCGCACGATTTTTCCAAACCCCTCGAAACCAGTCAAAACCATCTCGTTAGTTACACGGGTATTTCATGTTCTCTATTTGTACGCAATCAACGGATTCCGTAATCTGAAGGTACAGTGAAGCGCGAATAGTATATAAATAATTGTAATAGTATATAAATAATTGTATACGTTATAATGGATTCAAATACTTCGTTTTACTTTCGTTTTTTGCGCGCATTTATAAAAATTTCGCTCAATTTGATTAATTCTGGTCGAATTAATCAAAAAACATGGGTTTTGAATAAACAAAAGAAGAAAAATAAATAAATGTATTAAAAAAATTCGAAAAGTTGAAAAAAAAATCATAATTAGACGCGTTTGTAAATTTACGAATCCAACGAATATAATTAATTTCAAAGAAAAATTGAACTATTTTCGTGAACATGAATGTCGCGTCGTAGACGCCAAACATCCGTGTCTAATCCGAACTCAACCTAACCCCGGTCGTTTTCGCGGAGAAATCATATCCAGAAATAAAGCGTAACCAGGAACTACTTACTGCCTAAACGTCCGCAAGTTAAAATTTCGAAGATTTATCTCGAGGGGAGTGGCTCGCGAGAGAAGGCTACCAAAGGCGCGGACTGTCAACTTTCAATATGTTCTCCGGACTGACGGGGTCAAAGGCGCTCCTCCCGGCACCGATGTTTTCACGGTACCTCGACATAATACGACAAGGTCAATAACGACGAGGCGGGCATCACGCCGTTAATGATCCGCGAGGATTCGGTCTCGCGGGGATTTGGAAAAAAGTGCGTCAAGCTCCGTCGTTGTTACTCCCGCGATGCACACGACACGGCACACGACGCACGTACAGCGAACAAACGCGAAGGTAAGGGGAGAACAAAAAATGAAACGAAAAAGATATTGCACACTATTCCGCGCACATACACTACTGTAACATCGTGAACCGGAGCACACAGCGTTCGTTGTCGTCGTCTTCGTCGTATTCTCCCACCGGAACTTATCCGTTTCGTGTCACCAGCACCCGGCCGTTTTCTCGTTCTCCGCTACGTGGCGAGCAGCGTGCACGCGTGCATAACATAAATTACCGCGCGCGCATCACGTATGTATGATGTGTAAATATATAAGTGTAGGTGCGTGTATGTGCGCGCGCGCGCACGTACGTAGATAAACGCACCGAAGTACCAAGTGGATCAGAGATACGACCTCGGCGACGTCCCAACGACGACTGAAGCCGCGAATGCCTCACATGTATCGAGCGGTGGGTGAGGGGGAGAAGGCAGGCGAAACAGGGAGAGGTAAGGGGAAAGCGGCGACTACAGTCATGTGGGGATACGTGTGGGGTATACCTCGTGTGAACACTGATGCAGTCAGCCATTGGCGTAGGATCGATGTTCCTCGATATTCAATGGATTTACGGGGATTTGTTTTTTTTAATTTTATTAATTTTTATTTTTTACAACATCGGATACTAGTCATGCTGATTTTTGAAGAAATGCTGAAAGAAGGAACAAAAAGAAAACTATTCTAATTTCTTGCGAGAAATATCGTGGTTCTGTAATATTATTTTTAAAGAATTTTGATATTCATATGATTTACGCGATATCGATTGATCTAAAATATTCAAATTGGATTTTAGAAATAATAATAATGATGATAATTATATGAAAAAAACATATGATAGATTGCGTTGTGTTTTTAAAGATATGAAAGTTGCTCTGAAATTATGCCGATCGACAATGATAGTTACTATAATAAGAATCAACAAATTATATCATATATCATATACATATATATCTAGCATTACACACACACACACACACACACACACACACACACACACACACACACACACACACACACACACACACACACACACACACACA
>NW_012130072.1:649376-650492 GCF_000143395.1 Atta cephalotes
TACGTACGAACTAACTAGTAAGTTAAGTTAACGTTAATTAAGTTAAATAATAACTAATAATAATAATACTATATATATATATAATATATATATATATAATACTATACACACACACACACACACACACACACACACACACACACACACACACACACACACACACACACACACACACACACACACATGTGCTGCATATCAAATATACATACATCTATACATGTATATGTATATGTACATAAACTTTCATTGAACATTACTGTATAACAAAGGACACAATTTACTCACTTATCTCATTGTTGCGTTAGCAACAGTTATCTAAAGTGTAACATACAATGGCGGCTGCAAGTTCCCCGAATTGTCAAGGGATATTCACTTCGCCAGTTCTCGCCATACTCACCGAATATCACTGTCGAACTATATAATTCAGAGCTGCTCTCATACGCCGATGCCGATCATTAACTAGCGATGTGGTTAATCAATTCAAGGCTAATTCCAAGACATTCCAAGTAAAAAAAACCCTTATTTTTTCAGATCAATTAATTTTCATTACTTTATTAATATTTATTGATTGATTAAGATTTATTAATTCGTATAATATTATGTTTTACATTTTAATTAGATTTCTATATGACGAATGAATTGAAACAAAAACAAATTTGGAACAATATTATTTACAGCTTTACAAATAATATCGAATAAACATTCAATACAAATGATAATTTTTCTGCTATATTCTATTTTATGATTGTAGATATTAATCCAAATTTTTTTATTAGTAATTTGCTTTATTGCGTCTTTAAGGAAGATTTCTTATATTCAAACACAACTTTTTTTTTATTGACGTATTTAAACATCATATTATAAAATTATTAATTCATTGGAGCTTCATTAAATAGATTTCGTAATCTCAAAATTACTTTTATTTTTACCATTTGCATAAAGAATGACAAAAAATTCCAGATCAGTCTTGAAATTTCAGGGGTTTTCCAGGAGTTTTTCTAGGATATATTAAATTCCAGGATAATTCCAGAATTCAAGGATGTTTAAGGATCGCTGGACACCCTAATTAAAGGATCGTGTGTGTGTGTGTGTGTGTGTGTGTGTGTGTGTGTGTGT
>NW_012130072.1:650896-652839 GCF_000143395.1 Atta cephalotes
GTGTGTGTGTGTGTGTGTGTGTGTGTGTGTGTGTGTGTGTGTGTGTGTGTGTGTGTGTGTGTGTGTGTGTGTGTGTGTGTGTGTGTGTGTGTGTGTGTGTGTGTGTGTGTGTGTGTGTGTGTGTGTGTGTGTGTGTAATAATTTGTAAAGTAATTCGCAATTTTGTGTCTCAAAAGTAGAAAAGAAATTGGTAATCTCGTAGCGTAATATCATAGTCATAATGCACGACATAGCATAATTAAATCTGTAACTTAATGAGGATTTACAATATGCTGAATCATTTCATAAACATTCCATAAACGATATCGATATGTAATTTTTCAAACTACAGAAAAAAATCTGATTGTATTAAAAGTAATGTTTTTTTCAATTTGTGCTTTAATAGAAATATATGGAATTGTATTATAAAATAATGATAAAAATCACAATTTTTTTATATATAAGTATTTTATGAATTCAAGAATATTTATGTTAAAGTTAAATTGAGTTACAGACATTAATTGATATATATAATAAAATAAACAATATATTTAAATACTATAAATAAATGAAATATTTATTTGTTATAAACTAACTAGTGAATTTGAATCAAACTTTGCATAAGTTTTTTTTAATATTTAAAGTACTTATACAAAAAATCAGATTTTTGTTATTACTTAAAAAATTGTTTATAATTATAAAAAAACAAATAAAATAAATAATCTTTAAAAATGTTGTTCAATAAAAACAGAATGTTAAACAACTTTTTTTTATATATATGTTTATTTAAAGCATAAATATTAATATATATGTTTTATGTCCTTATAACCTCCTTAATTTTTCAGCCAATCTTTATAATAATATAATTTCTTATTATAGAAAATAAATTTTGATGTTTCTGATAATATTTTATGTGCCATTAATACATACAACTTTCAAGAATTATTACAGGTTTCTAAATTAATTTTTATACACAACTGAAAATCATAATATCAAAAACATTAATTACTTTTGTTTTCAAACTCAATTTTAAGGATTCAGGGCTGTGATGCCACAATTGAAATGTGAACCTGTCGAAAAGAAGATGGAAGGGACTCATACTAAAGAGCAGACATTCAGCGTAGAGCCGATCGTACACGGATTTAACCCCTTTTTTGTGTGAATATCCTTTCCATCTTCTTTCCGAGGGAACTGCATCTCAATTTTGGCATAACTGAATTTCAAGGATCCATTTTATTAGAATATCGATGAAAAATTTTAACTTTAATCTGCGCTTTGCAATCTATTTTGGTTTTTTTATTTAGGAAATAGAACTTCGCTGTGTTGATTTGGCGGTAGTGCCACATATTGCCCTTGTGGAGAATATATAGTATAAATATAACTAGAAGTTATTTCAGATCCAATTGGAAAATAAAATTCTTATAGTTAATCTTATAAATGGAACATTTGATATTCTAGTCTATCTAAGAATATTCCAGTTTTAGTAAAATATCAAATTCTACTAATCAGAAATTCTGCTTAGTTTCTCTAAAATGCATTTTATCATATATATCTTGTTGATAATAATAAAAAACATTTTTTTCAATGTACACACGCAAGTGAGAAATCTTCATACAGAATAATGCAAATTATCGGGTGAATTTATTTTTCCGCCTTTCTATATTTTTATATATCAACAATATCATCACGTTACATGAAATAATTGTCCAAAATCAAGTCTTCTGATAACTTACGCCCATGTCTAAGCCTGCTTAGATGCCTGAAACGTTTATCAAGGGGACTGTATCGCAAGAGAGTGCGAACGAGAGGAAAGAAAAGGAGGGGAGGGAGAGGGGGGGGAGGAGAGAGAGAGAGAGAGAGAGAGAGAGAGAGAGAGAGAGAGAAGACGAAGTAGAGAGAGACACAGTAATGCGTTACAAAGAAGAATACGAGTACGTTCCCCTCGCGACGTAGGTTACGGGTTT